>NW_020928942.1:0-34417 GCF_003984885.1 Neopelma chrysocephalum | reverse complement strand
CACATATCTAGCATGTCCTTAAACCCCTTGCTCTTTAAAACTGCTTAAATATGAAAGAGTCTGGGATAAACCACAATAGTGCAGGAGGATCTGAAGGTATTACCTGATCCAATGTTCTGCTGCTTTATGAGTTTTCCATCACTGCAGTTGTTCTGGCAGATAACAAGGGCTATAGGTGCTATTATAACTATGTGGAATGATTAAAAATCTACAGTATTTCATTTCAGACTGTTTTCTGATGTTGAGACTAAATAGATTCACATAGGCAGAGGCAATCAAGAAAAATCATTATGAGAATTTTGTAAAATATTTTTAATAGCATGTTAATTTATAAGATAACATACTGAAAAATCACAAGCCACCCGTGTCAGTAAATACAGACTAGATATGGCACCCACAAGGAGTCACAGGTTTTTAAGATTTTTATAAACTCTGAGTGAATTAACTCTGATTGAATGAAGTCAGAAATCTTTTGTGCTAATATATTTCATTAAAATTTTCAAGCTGAAGTAGAAGAGGCTTTAGTTTTTGTTTTTTATTAATTATCAATTAATACTAATGGTTATTAATAATTGGACATTATATAAAATTCTAGTAAAATAAATGGTGTAACAACTTCTAGTATTTCATGTACAGATCAATTTTTCTATCTACTGGAAAGGGATAATTTAGATACATGACAGAAGAAATCTATAATTCAGCATATACAGAGGTATGGAATTATAAAAGGCAAAAGTTTCTGAGATTCCTTAAAAAGCTGAGAGCCATACCATATAACAAGTATTGCATACAGATTGGATATGATTTGCAGGGAACAGAGGAACACTCATTTTTGTCTGCCAACAGATCCAATGTCAAAATAAAAAAAACCCAAAACCAACCCTGGAGCGCATTTGGTAATGGTTACTATTTTAGATTTATAGACATATTGCTCCTCATTATTACACTTCACAAGTCAGCCTAAAACTGTCTTCAGTAATTTTCTGGTAACTGTCTCAAGCACAGTTTACAAATTCAGCATTTCCAAAGCCATGACATATTTTCACTTCAAGCTTACTAGTTTTAACTCTCACCACTAAAAAAACCCAAAAATACAATGGAGAGAAGAAAGGAGAACACTGACCTGTAGACACAGCATTAAACATAGTCTTCACTAAATCAAAGTCTTTTAAAACAGTATTTTTGCATTACAAGCTTGCACTTGTCTTTCAGAACTGAGGATTGACTTCAGAGTAGATCCTCTCGCCTATTTAAAATCACAAGTCACATAAATTGTCCATTGCAATTAGAACAGTTGATCATCCTAGTGGCTCCAGCACTGCAGAAAAGAGACATGCAGGTTCATCACATACATATTGTTTGCACTCCCAGGAGATGCAACTTTGTTCTAGAAATGAATGGTAGCAACAGTCCTAATAAAGTCACAAAGAAACAGCTTTGACAGTCTACATAAAACAAAGGAGAAGGCCGGAAATGTTTTTATATCAATGGAATTCTTAAATCAAGGTTGTGCTACAAAATTCTGCTGATGTAGCTGTGTTGGTCAAGGATGTGAAATGGATTGTCATCAGTGTATTCTGGGAAAGAAATGGATAAAAGGAATTAAAATGCTAGAATTAATTTTTTGGTACAAAATGCATCTTCAGCAGAATGGATTGGCTGGTATCATATTCCACTGTGTCATTTAAGTGCTCTGAAAATGGACGTGCTCTCATGCTTTTCACTCATGAACATGCTGTATCTTCTAGCAACATCTCACTTCAACATTTGTAGGCCTAATGGGAGATAGGCAGACAAACATATCAAAATACCCTTGGACTTTTTTCTTGTACCTTACATGCTGTGATCTGGAATCTGAATACTACAGCATCTGTAGCCTTATAAAAATGCTGACTACTATATTTTGCTCTCTCAATGAAAATTACCTATCAGTTTATGAAGTTAAAGATTTGATTCCTTTTCCCCCATGTGTACTTTATATTTTAATATGTCTGATTTTCCTACCTGTGCCCTCCCTCTTGGCTTTTTATGATTTGTAATTCAGTACTGTAGTGCCCCTTCTAAAGGGCCAGTGAAGTAAATTCTACTGTGAGTGTAGCTCAGGGAAGGTTAATACTACAGAATATACCCACAAACATAATCAGGAAGTTTCGTCTTTTTCTCTTTCTGTATTCGTCTATTGAGTCACCAAGAAATGTCTTTGAAATTGTAAATTTTATTTTCTTGTTACGGAAGTTTAAATAGCGATTTCACAGTTGACATTGTATGAAGCAGATTTTCAGAGGTAGAAAAGCTACTTATTTCATTTTTAAAAGGAACAAGTTCTTACTTGATAAAATATTTTACAGAAAACAAAAAAAATTTCTTTGTATTTTACATGCCTCGTATTTACTAAGTATAGCACTCATTTAAAAGACTCTGTATTTGTAGTTTTACCTTGAGATTTACCTGCTTGAGTTTACCAATGAAGTGGATCAGACCTCCCACAAACTGCAGACTTCCTTCTTTCCTGCTTTCCTTCCTGTCTTCCTGCCTTCCACCCTGGCCTGCCTGCCCTCCTCCCTGCCTGCCTGCCTTCCTGCCTGCCTCCCTCCCTCCCATATTGCATTAACAGGCACTGGTCATTTTCAAAATATTACACAAGCCAAGAGTTCCCTCTAAGTTTTTTAACTTAACTGGTATCCAACCATAAGAGTTCCGCAATACCAGGTACTTTATCTCTGCTATGCTGCCGAAGTCAGTCTTTGTGTCTAGCATCTCCCCTAGCATTTTATCATTAGCAATATAGGCTGCATCTATGTCCAGGTTTACCAAGGAGATGCCTAGTTAAAATACTCTATGAAATAAGTAAAAAGCAGTTATTTGAGTCATGCCCCCTTTTTTATTACTAATGTACACTCTAAATCACTGCAGACCTCATTCCAGGCTGGGTTTGTTAATGTAGACAGCTTGGTAATTATGGAATCCTAATATATTTTGGTGCCTTAAATGCTTTGGTAACCTATTGCAATATAAAATAATTTTATCTTTCATTAAGAACTTTTAAATGCTTATGCATCTCCTGCTAAAGTCTTGGTGATGTTTTTTAAAACAGTGGTTTTCTGAGCATGTCTTTTCACCACTAGAGGGTAGAGAAATACAGCATTGCTCAGCAAGTAAAAATGTCTTGATATGCAAGGAAAATAACTGCTTCCTTGCTGTTAGGATCCAGAGGCTCCTCCATCATTCCTTGCAACATGACTGTTCAGACACACTAAATTTAACAGAATATAGCTCCCAGAAAAGAGGTGAATCAAAACCAGATAATTACCGAGATTGCTTGCAAGGAGTCCTCTGCCATCCTGTATTTGAATATTAGGGTTCACTTTGACATGAGTGTTAAGTTTGCAACACTGAGACCAGGTATTCTCTTAAGGTTGGAGAGCTGAAGACTAGCTTTGTGTTAGTTAGCCTAAACTACTTACGAAAGTACACAAGTACATTATTAAGCCTGCTTTCATAATGCTGGTGGGATTTTTGATGAGTACTTGTCTTCTGAATCTCTGCCATCCAAAATTCTTGTGATCATGGTAGCCATTTCTGTGATGTGTTTTAAAATTATCTGAGAGAAGTTATCTGTATGCAAGATACCCAGACATCTGGGAACAGGTAGGTGTTTAAAATGCTATTAGGTTGGTTTCTAACCATCTGGTAATATAATTAAAATGTGGTATGTGGAGCAGTATATCACTGCAGTATCTCAAGATTAAACTCAGCTTCTTGGTTAAACTTATCTGAAGGTTTATACACTGTAATTAAAGCATCTGTAAGTTATAACTTGGATAATTAAAATCTAAGGCAACTTCTTTTGAATGCATACAGCAGCAACAAAATGCACAAAATAAAGGATGGTTATGTGTATCTTTTGCCACTCAGAAGATCTTTCTAACATAAGCCAATAAAATTTGTCTTTACTGAAAACAACCACAGGTCAAAGATTTGCTGCAGATAGCTCAGATACTTTTTGATGGATTCCTTAACTCTTCAGAGATGTGCATGGTATACAGGGCTTTATGTTGCATCCCTGGACTCGAGAGTCCTTTATGATTAGTTCTATATTTGCTCTAGATTTGTTTTTTTCTTTTCTATTTTCTCTCATAAACTTTTTTCTTCTATGGAGTAAAAAACCTGCTCAGGAAAAAACATTTTCCTCTTCTGACAAGTCATTAATTGCTATCTGATTTCTTAGATAAGAAATTTTAGAAGCCAGTGAATCTTGTCTTAGAAGGATCCCTGTCATTAAAAGATAGAAAAAGAATCACCCAAATTATAAGTAAAAGAGAATAAGAAGAAAACACATCTTTTAACAAAGCTGAATTTATGTATATTTAGAATAGATTTTGACATCCTTTGAGTTTTCTAAAAGCATTAGATGAAAAAATTCCACTTTATTTAAAAAACATCTGCCGTAAAGAATTCCTCCTCGAAACAGTCACCTTTCACTGCCTGCTGCCATCCACATGAATAGCTTTGCTTCAGCTCAGGCTGAGGCAAAGAAAAACAAAATGAGAACAGACACAGTCCTGGTGTGAATGAATGACTTGAAACCAGTTTATTCCTCACTTCTATCATAGAATAATTTTGATTGGAAAAGACCTCTTAGATCATCAAGTTCAACTGTTAACTAAGCACTGCCAAGTCCATCACTAAACCACATCCCCAGCTACAACATTTACATGTCTTTTAAATACCTCCAGGGACTGGGACTGAACTACTTCTCAGGGCATGCTGTTCCAGTGCCTGGCCACCCTTTTTGGTGGAGAAATTTTTACTAATATAAATTCTAAACTCCCTCCTTGCACAGGCTGTCTGATAAGAGTGAGGGGGAAGCCTAACAGCCCAAACCTCTTGTGTGTGGAGCACTATCTACAGCCACAGCACTGCCTATAGCCCCTGCACTTATAACCCTGGCTCTGTGTGCTCTGGGGAAGAAAGGGTGATTTTAACCTACCACAGCTGTGGGGAAAGGCTTATTCCCACCTACTGAGTCCAGTCAGCTGTGCTGACACCAGCCCTGTTCCTGAAACAGAGCCAGAGGAAAGCAGTTGCTCTGTGCCTGGTGTGCCAATGCTGCTAGAAATGAAGCAAAGGAGCATGACACTGAGGCTATTTGGGAAGGGATGCAAGAGTCTTTCTGGCTTCCTTGCAGTTTGAGCCTGTGGATAAGGAGATAGACCCAGAGAAAGCTGATGATTTGCTCTGTTCTGTGCTGGTATAGGGTGTGTGTTCACTGCAGGCACCATTTGAGTGATTGGCATCCAGCATGTGAGTCTATGCTTCAACTTTTTCATTAGTGTTACATTCTTGGCTTTGTTCTTCTTGTGGGCTTAGGCCCCTAAAAGACATATCCTATAATTCTCTGTACTGTAGCTGATGAACCAATCCATGTGAATTGTGGGTAGTGGTAGTGGGAAAAATGTCCTTTCCTGAGCACACTCAAAAACTATGTGAATACTGGACAAGCAACAACTCTCAGACACAGCTCATATATGACCTTCTCGTGAAGTGGGAATCTTAGTTATGACCCAAATTGGTTGACATAATGTGCAAGTTTCGAGCTGGCTTCCTGCCAATCTCCGAAACTTGACAACAGGTTCTGCTTCCCAGAGAGGGAAGAAGAAAAGAAAAAAAAAACCAAGCAGCCAAAGCTATAGCAAAAATATATATTTTATACATAAAACATATATACAGTGAGAGTATTATATGTATCTATAACCCCAGAAACCCTAAATAGCTTCCCAAAGGGAAGAGGGGAAGGGAGAAGGGAAAAAGGACAAAATAGGATGAAAAGGGACAAAAACAAAACAGGTCTACACGATCTAAAAACCCAGTAACCAGCAAACTAAAGAATTGGCTAAATCTCACCACTTCCCTTGAGAGAAGCAGGACGGCTGGATGCGGCCCAGCACTCTCCCCTCACACGTGGCAGATAACAGCAGTCACTGTAGGCCTCAGCTCCAGATAAGCCAGACCAAGACAGGTACCCACCGTTCTCGAACCTCGCCGGAAAGGAAGAGAGCGAGCTCTCTTATCTATGCCCTATTTATACCCCAGGTTACGTAAAGGAATAGCATGGAATACTTCCGTGTTCACTTCCTAGTTCCTTCGTGGTTACAAGCTGGTCTCCAGGAAGGCCTAGACTGAAACCATCACACATAATTATGCAGAGAGACCATATCTTCTGTCTGTCTTGAACTGAATGCTGTGCTGATTGTATACAGGTGGCAAAAGAAATCTTTGACCCGATGCCATGCTTTTAAAACAAATACTGATAATACCAGGGAAGTTTCAAAAAAAGTAGGAAAGTGGTGATGTGATGGTGATGTTTAAAATGCACAGGAAGACTGACTTAAGGAAGCCTGGACTAGCTACATTGCTGGACAAACAGACCTGATGTTTTCCTTTGCAATTACTAGTTTGGGAGGTCGTGGTAACTGTTGGATTACAATCTACCTAGAGCTTTAAAAGTCTTAGTACAAGATAGAATGAATTCTAATTTTAAAAGTAAATACTCCACGATACCAGCAGAGCATATATTAAATGGATTAAGAATAGACTAACTGGCATATTACTAATAAGGCAGTCTTTTGTGAGCAAATTTTATTCTGAGATCTGCCTTAGATCTACACAATTGACGCTGTTTTTGTGACTTGGAGCAAAAAGTTACAGCTGAACATTTGCTCCAAGGACTGAAGAAAAATAAGTAATCATCAAGAAAAGTCAATCCTACGCTGGAATTTGGATTTCTTGATATGCTGGATCCTTTCAAAAAAGGCAGGCATTCACCTACTGGACTGCAAAAGGTGAGTGGTCAAGTACGGAGCATACCCTGAAAACAATGGCTGTGAAAAAGGACTAGTGACAGTGTCTCATTAACTTGTCATGAATTGCTGGAATATTAGAAAAAGGATTATGTGATCAAGTTTATACATAGGAAGAAGGAGTAGCAGAGAGCTAAAAGATGTTCTTCTGATAATTTCTCAAAGAACTTTGAGAAACAGAAGAGGCACACAATTTTAGGATCACAGAAGACAATTTACAGTGGGATGCTTAAAAAGCCTTGATTGAAAAGTGTAGCAGGAGGTGATTCCTCACAACTATGCAGGTTTCTTGGGGGAGGAGGAGGATAATGAACACTGGTCACCAATATATTAATGCTGAGAAACCTAATAAATACCAATGGCTGGCAGCAGAATCTGGATAAATAACCACAAACAGGAAATAAACCACCATTTTGATCTCAGATTGAAACAAACTATATGTTCAGCTCAAGCTTCGATGCCTTACTGGCTCAAAAGAGAAATAAGTGGATGAAATCTGTGTTCTTTTGGTATCTTGCAGGTTAGATTAGATGATCTAATGGTCCTTATTGACATACAACTCTATGAGTCTCTGAAAAGGCAGTTACTCAACATGTGCGAGCAGTTCAGCGTAGACAAGACAGGCTAGACTAAAGCATACACCAGGAACCAGTGTTTTTAAGCCATTTTGCAAGACTGTAGTTCAGTACAGGAGAAAAGCCAAACCGGCCTTAAAGTAGGAATGACCTTCTTGGACTATTTGTCCTTGGCAAGCTTATAATAATGCCTAAATAACGAGTAAGGTGTTGTCTAGTCAGGGAGCAATTGAAAGCTACAGAAGCTTTTCTGAAACAGTCTTTATTTTGTTCTTCCAACTCACTGTACTTTTTTCAGCAAGTTCCTGAGCATATGATAAAACAATTATGCCATATTTCTCATGCCAATACAAAATGTTCACTATTAAAACAGTGTATATTTTGTTCTCCATTCATAAAATCTACTCCTTCTTCATGATTGATTTTGCAGATTAGCAAAAATATCTGCAGTTTTTGTTACAAACAAACTTCTCATTTCTTTCTTGCTCTCACTTTCATATTAACATGTGAATTTTAATAATCTCGTTAGAAAAATCATAGTCAATCTTTTTTTCAAGGGCCTCCTATAAATGTGCCTGTGTCACTTATGTGAACTATCAATCCTGTTACATTCTTTACCTTTTAAAATTATTTTGGCTGTAGCTTTAAGAGGCCGCTCAAGAAGAGGACGTACTGACTTTATAAAGAGCGGTTCTTAGTTTTTACAAGATGCTGTCAGGACTGCTGAATACCCAAATTCTGAGGGCCTAGGACTTTCTTAATAAGATTTTTTTGTGGAATGCAATTTTTTTCAGGGGTTATAAGTCTAAATCCTCCATTTATTTTTAGTGTAAGTACCAGACTTATGTGTGTAAATAGAGAAATTGACATAACCTTTCTGCCTTTCAAGCATCTGCAGATATAAAATGTAAGCACAGTTAGAGCTTTATGTATTGTGCTGATGTAAAGACATTGTACAAAGGGACTCCATGTTTCTTATGCTAATCCAGTTCTTATACTAATCCATATTTGCCCAGATTTGTGACTGTACTTAGGAATCTAACTTTTTTTGTGGATAAAATAATTTCCCTGGCTTTCATCCAGGCTCTGACTCCTCTAACCAGCATTTCTTTCGGCAAGTTTCATGCAGTATATTCCTTCGGTAAAAGTGCACAAACAGAAATGCAGACTGATGCCAGTGAGCCATTACGGTCCATCTGACATGGCTGAGCCATTTCACATGACTGCAAGTGTCTGGTGGGTTATTATCGCAGGCCCCAAACAATCCTCAAATTTAATGCTTGCAGATTTTAATGTCTGATTCTTTTCAGGCACCTGACTGCATAAACAGTTGAGTTGTCAGAGGGCAGGAGCTTTTGCACCTCCAGTTGGTGTTAATGTGGCAAAGCAAACTTTATGTCGTTTCAAAGTAAGCTTTCAGTTTCTTTGCCATGTTGTTTACAGCAGTAACATTTGCATGTGCTGTTTCTTCCACTTTTAGAAGCAGCAGTTTCTATAACGCCGATGATGCTACGAAGCAAAATTTACACAGAAATTTCAGACAATTATGTAGTTGGCTGGGGAATGATATAAATGGTGTGATTGATTTAAACCTTGTCCTGAAATAAGGTTTGGTGAGAAAATAACAATGCTCTTACAGACACCAGGTTCCTCTATTCCAGCCAATATTTTTCCAGGTGCTTTGCTGTTTATTAACACTACTGAGCTGTAGCTCTCAGATCCTTGTGTTGTTTTGTTTTTGTTTTTGTTTTTTTTTTCCCCCATAAGAATTCTTCCGGAGGAATTCTTAGTAGCAAAGTAGGGGGAATGTATTAAATTGCAAGATTGTTCTTGCCATTGAAGTGCTTACACTGCTGTAACAATATTCTTGTTGAAACCAACCATTCAGAAAGCTATCCTGTATTTTGGGAAGAGCTACTCTCTGAATTTGAGGTTTTCAATGTCTTTATAGCCTAAAAAGTGTATAAGTGCATTCTGCAAGGATTCATGAAGACTGGTAATGGGTACAAGGTGGAGAAAGGTGGCCATCAGTCTCTTATCAAGCTAATCTGGACAAATGAACAATGAGGCCTCTGTGCCTTTTGAGTATAACTTTGCCTGGGTGTACTGACTTTTCCCTGTTTTCAAGAAAGTTAGACCTGGAATGGTTCTCGTTGCATGTTCTATGACAGTAATTCTTTGGTTTTTGAGATCTTGTTTTTAAGTATCATCAAAATGATCTTTCTTATTTTCTTTCTCCTGTATGCTGCTGCAATATGCTCTACTTAGTTTCTCTGTCACGTGACTATATGAAAAAAGAGCAAAGATAAATGAGAGGCAGGGGAGAGAGGGCAGTAATTGAGCAACATTTCTTTTTCCTGCCTCCATCCTATCAAGAGATGTGTTTTCCTCCCTATTAGACACATTTTACATCCCTCCATATGGTAGAATTTATGTCCACATATTAAGAAAAATACATATATGACCTAGGGGTATACATGGCAGCAAGTCAGAAATAATTTAGTCATGAGATCATATGTGAAGGGAAGTATATTGCCACTGGAAAATGTTCTGCTAGTATTATGAAAACACTGGTGCATTTGTATTAAATGATGCATTATTGTGATAATGCAGAATATTTAATATGTTAGTGAGCATATGGATGAGAAATAACCAAAATTAGGAAGTGACAAGTTACCAATAGCCAATGATGAAGTTATACTTGGACTAAGACTAAAAATTACTTTGACAGCACATTTCACTTACATGAGTGCTGAATTAATCATTGCCCTTAACTAATGCACTTACCAGACTTTGTGACAGCATGGATGAAACCTAGATTCCTTTGTGTTTTTTTTTTCCCTTGCATTTACATGGAAAAATGTATTATGTCACTCTAAACTCTCAGCTCAGCTAGTCTGAGGTACCAAAGAGCTTACAGAACATTCATCCCACATTCTTCGGAAGTTATCTACCAAATTTTACAAGTTTCCTTACTGATGAAAGTAACATACTAGTTACTTGGTAGTTTATTTTCTGTAACTCTAGAACTACTATGAGAAATACCAAAAGATATGAAAGATGAGGAACATAAAATGGGAGATAACATGAATTGTGTTCTTGAAAACAGTCATATGAGACAGCAAGGCAGTAGAATATAGCATAGTGTAAGGCCATTTTACAAGAGGAAAATCACATGCAACCTGCACTACCCTTGTGGAAATATGAATTCCAAACGTATCATGCTATCCACTTATGTACGAAAAATATCTTTGCATCCTTAAAGTAAAGGGTAAAATTTGGTCAATTTTGGCTCAGAACAAACTTGAGGGATTTTTTTTGAACTTCAGACTAACTTCAGATTGCTTCCAGAGACTGAAAGCTGGAACTGCTGAAATACATTAGGTGTGGTCCTTCAGTGTATCTTTCAGTTTAATTTCACCTGAAAGAAATCCAGTTTATGCATGCCAGCTCCACTAACTCCATCATACAAAATGATGTGCCATATGCAGGAAAGCATAGGAGGAACTGCTTCAGAAGAGTAGGTATATCCATTAAAAGCAAAAAGCATTACTTGATCCATTTATGACTACAATACAGGGGAATGTAGTGCCTGCAATTAGCAAATCCCTATATCCTCTAATGTGCAGAAGGCATTTTTAAATCAATGCCAAAATTTGTGATTTCAAATCTACAACATGCTTACAACTTCTGATGTGCTCACTTAGTGGACAGGGGCTATATCAAAAAAAATACATGTTAAGGATTGAAATCTTATGCTGTCAATTCTTCTGTTGGTTACAGAATTGGTTTTTGTAATGCTAATTAAAGCAAGGACCCTCAGTAAAATGCATGTCTCTTAAATACATTAGTTTAGAAGTATCTAAAAACCAGCTAAATGCTGAGCTATCCAACTTCATGGCAGGTGTGCCGAGGTGGGGCTTGACGAACTCCAGCTTGTCCCTCTTGTGCTCCAGGCTGCCGCACACCCACCTGGTTCAGTGCGGGCTCTGGTGGGGCCATGCACCTTCAGCACAAGTAGTGTAGCCAGTTAAAAACCTCTGCTGAACTACACAGCCTTAGATTCAAAACTGACTCAAGTTCAGCAGCCTTGGAGCACGGGATGGGCAGGGTTTGTTAGGGCTGACCTGCACAGGGTGGGTAGGAATGTGCCTGGCATGGGCATGCCCAGCCAATGGGTCAGGGTTCTCAAAACTGCCAACAAAAACTTGATTGGAAAACACAGAGCTGTTAGTAGATTAGAGGGTTTTTTTCTTCTGAACAAAGGCTGTGTTTTGTTTGCTTCAAGTCTTAACATGTTTTACGATGTTCTTACCCTCCGTTATTCCCAGAAGGATATAAATTGATGATGAAGTGTTTCCTGCATACACAATAATGGTAAATAGTCTTGGGATCCTTTAGAAGGAAAATAAAAACATATTTGAATGACAGCTGTTTTAAGTCATCTGTAATTTACTTCTTAGAAGGAAACCCATTGTCTTAATAAGTTTGATATTGTTGTACAAAAAAAGATTGTATGATTATCAAGGTAAATTTCCTAATTAAGATTGATTACTTAAGGAGAATTAAAACAGTCTGTGTTATTAAATAAGTAGATAAAGAGTTCAGATTTGTTATTTAAACTTACAGATAGTGTTTCTATGCAATTCTCTAGGGGCTTTTTATTTAAATTTCTGTAATTCATTATTTCAACACTGGAATTTTTATTAAGCTCTTGCAAACATGTAGAAAACGATGAGTAACTCTAGAGTCAAAGCATCAAACATCCCAAGTATACAGTAAGTTATTTCTTATAGACATGTGCAGAATCTCTGTGCAACTATAGGAAAACACAAACAAGTTGCACAAGACATTGTTTTCTATTTCTCTCCTAGATGTCTGAACAAAATGAAAGTGGAACATAGGTGATTTTAATATTTATTCAGAACTGAAAAGGCTTGTATCTAAGTGACATCTGTCCATAAGTAAAGTGTGGTTGAAGGTTTAAATGAAAATATTTTTGTTCAGAATCAGGATGATGAGGCTGACGGAACTTTATTTTGGTTTCTCAAGGAAGGCTTGAGCCGACAGAATCTGATCCTCATGGGTGACTTCAATTCCCCATACACTTGTTGGGAAAACAACACGGTGGTGCACAAGTCATCCATCACGTTGTTGGAACACTCTGAGGACCTCCTCCTGCTGCAGATGCTGGATGTGCTGACAAGGAACAATGTATTGCTCGATTTACTGCTCATGAACTGACAAGACTTCAAACATCCCTACCAATGTTACCTCGGATAGAGTGATCACAACATTGGGGAGGTTAAGGTCCTGCTGAGCACTGTGAAGACCAGTTTTAGAAGAGCCAGCTTCAATATACTCAGAGCCCAGCTGCATGGAGGACCATGAGAAGTATCCTTGAGGAGACCTTTTCTCTTCCCATCTACAAATTGGCAGAAAATTATATGTGATAAGAGGTGGATTCATTACTAAGTCATCTGAATTTCTAGAACTTACAGGGAAGGTAATGAAACAGAGAGGCATCATTCATAAATCCCATCCATATACATATGAGGTGGGTAAACAGGGAAGAAGAATTCCTGATTTGAGGAGAGCAATGTGCCAGGACTAAAGAGTTACAAGATGGCTTTAGTAGGGTAGCTTCTAGAACAACCTTCCCACAATAATGAGACCTATGCTTTATTCAAAGATATATTCAGATAATTTTATTTATTTTTAAAAATAATCATGTGACATATCTGGCCATAAAGGCAAGAATCAGACTCTAGGACCCAGCAAGTTCTTTCCATTATCTTGTGTGAAGTTAGCTAGTATATTGTCAAGACTGTCATATATTTTAAATTTGTATTCAGAGCTACTAAAAATTCAGGATTTAAAAATTAGATCAATTATGAATGCTGTCTAGCAGCAAAAAATTACAATAATTTCTGTATTGTATATCCGAGTATGTGCCATCAAAGGAAGAAGCAGTTATGAAATACTTAAAGGAAAAGATTTATCTGTCTGCAGTGTTCTGTTTCTGCAGCATGAAATAACAGAAGGAAGCTCTTCTGCCATGAGACCAACTGACAGCTGCTACCAGAGGTACCTACAGAAGCAATTTCTGGATTTTTCTTTGCTGAAGGGTACATACAAAAATGCATGTCAATTTGTGCTTCTGTTTTTAGCAATGTGTATGACTGGCCAGAAAAAAAATGGACTTGATATCTCTAAAAGTGCCCAGTCAACTGTAGATTCATATGCATTCCCATGGATTTAAAATCAGCTTAAAAATCCTTAATATTTTTTTAGGCACAGAATATTACTAGCACCATTTTTCCTCTTTCCTTTGTCTCTCCAAAGCAGAGCAAAAAGCACCCTTATTCCAGGAAGCATACAGAGAATGACTAAATTATTTCCTTGTAGAAAACACTCTCCCTCCCTGCTGTCAGTTTTCCTCTGTTTGAAAAACAGTGTTGCTGTTGGAGAAGAGTCGCTGCCGGGAAAGAGTGAGCTCTAAAAGCCTATGTCTTGGCCCAGAGAGTAAGAGCTGGCCTCAACCCAAATAAGAGGAAGTTTCCCTGCATGCAGAGACACTTGCTGATGGACATTACGTGCTACCTAAAGAAGGCTACAATTGCTCATTGCAGTATAGGAGCAAATTAATAACCTCTTATGATGGAGGAAAAATTATACTCAAAAGAGAAATGTCATAATTTTGAGAAATGATACATTTACAGTTTGTCTTTCCCTGCTGTTTTATGTGCTTTAGCACTGTCTGATGCCAGTGAAATTAAAGCATGGGATGAGGGAGAGGAATCATTATTCTGCTTTATTTTAAAGGTGCCCAGTGAATGCTGTACCTGTGATGATCTGTGAAGTATCTACAGCTCAGATAAGCAATAAAATAAGGGAGCATCACATTAATAGGATTGAGGAGAGGGCCGATGAGAACCTCATGGAGTTCAACAAGGCCAGGTACAAGGTTCTGCACCTGGGCTGGGACAATCCCAAGCGCAGTACATACTGGCAGAGAATGGATTGAGAGCAGCCCTTCAAGGAAGGACTTGCAGATAACAGTGGATGAAAAATTGGATATGACCTTGCAATGTGTGCTTGTAGCCCAGAGATCCAATAATACCCTGGGTTGCATAAATTGAAGTGTGACCAGCAGGTCAAGGGAGGTGATTCTGCCCCTCTACTTTGCTCTCGTGAGACCTCACCTGGAGAGCTGTGTCCAGTTCTGGGGCATCCAGAATAAGAAAGACATGGACCTGTTAGAATGAGTCCAAAGAGGAGGGACATGAGTATTATCAGGGGACTGGAGCACCTCTCATATGATGACAGGCTGAGAGAGTTGGGGTTTGAATTTGTTCAGCCTGGCCAAAAAAAGGCTCCATGGAGACCTTATTGCAGCCTTTCAATAAGAAAAAGACAGAGAAAGATGCCACGGTCCGAGGGGGATGGGGCCGTGACACAGCACGGATGGGTCCGGAGACAAGGTAGGTGTGCAGATGGAATACTTTATTGAGGTGTGCATGGGATTTTTTATCAGTTCAGGCGGGGAAAGGGCCAGAACATGGGGTGGAGCATGAGACAGACAAACGGGGGAACAAATCGGGATAGGGACACAGGCAAAAGGGGGAGGAATGTGGGAGGAGCCGGGGAAGGAAAGGGCGAATGGTGGCTGTCTCCTCTCTGCAGCTTCTCCGGCCAATCAGAGAGGGAAGCAGGGAAGCAGGGAAGTGGGCAAGCCTGGGCATGCTCGGGAGATACAAATCCTGGGGAAACATACACTGTGTGTATACATAATAACTGTAAAATCTGTATCATAAAGTCTTTTCAATCGCTGTACATCTTTTTCCACTTCTGAAATCGTTCCCATTCTGATTCCTGGTCCTCGACAGAAAGACTGTTTACCAAGGCCTGTAGTGACAGGACAAGGGTCACCAGCTTAAAACTGAGAGTAGGTTTGGACTGGACATAAGGGAAACATTTTTTACAATGAGGGCAGTGAGACACTGGAAAAGGTTGCTTAGAGTGATTGTGGATGACCCATCCCTGCAAGTGTTCGAGGTCAGGTTGGATGGAACTTTGAGCTACTTGATCTAATGAAAAGTTTCCTTGCCCATGGCAGGAGTGTTAGGCTAGATGATCTTTAAAGGTCCCTTCCAACCAAAACCATGTTGTGATTCTATGATATATGGCTCAACTCCTTCATTTGTTTCATTGCTATTTTGAGGAAGATTTACTATTCAGCACTAAAATCTTACTTTGAAGATTGTATAAAAGAAAAAGCCAAGAAAAATAAGTTCTTTTGCACAATAGTAAATAATAGACTACTACAAATACAAAATACAAATAAGCAGTAGGATTTTATTTCACTGTATTAAATACTATGGGTATAGGTAGTGAAGCGTACTATATTTTCATTATAATAAAATAATTTTTAATACGAAAATTATTAATAATAATCTATTATGACTAGTAATATAATGAAGATTAAAACAAGTGTAATAATAGAGTGGCTGGAGAGCAGCCAGGCAGAAAGGGACCTGGGAGTTTGGATTGACAGGAAGCTGAACATGAGCCAGCAGTGTGCCCAGGTGGCCAAGAAGGCCAATGGCATCCTGGCCTGGATCAGGAACAGTGTGGCCAACAGGTCCAGGGCAGTGATTCTTCCCCTGTACTCAGTGCTGGTGAGGCCACACCTGGAGTACTGTGTCCAGTTCTGGGCCCCTCAGTTCAGGAAGGATATTGAGGTGCTGGAGCAGGTCCAGAGAAGAGCAACAAGGCTGGTGAAGGGACTCAAACACAGGTCCTGTGATGAGAGGCTGAGGAAGCTGGGGTTGTTTAGTCTGGAGGAGTCTCAGGGGAGACCTCATCACTCTCTACAGCTCCCTGAAAGGAGGTTGTAGCCAGGTGGGGGTTGGTCTCTTCTCCCAGGCAACTATCAGTAAGACAAGAGGGCATGGTCTTAAGCTGTGCCAGGGGACGTTTAGGTTAGATATTAGAAGAATACCTAAGAAATATAAGAAATTCTTTACAGAGAGAGTAATCAGACATTGGAATGGGCTGCCCTGGGAAGGGGTGGATTCTCCATCCCTGGAAGTTTTTAAGATGAGACTGGATGTGGCACTTACGGCCATGGTCTAGTAACCACAGCAGTAGTGGATCAAGGGTTGGGTGATCTTAGAGGTCCTTTCCAACCTGGCTGATTCTATGATTCTCTGATTCTATGATAACAGTTTTAAATGGAAACTCAGATATCTGTCATCATCCATTGCTGCCTGAGTTCAGTTATTCAAAGGAAAGTACGCCTTCTGTGCTGTCTGTCTTTCCTTCTTTCCCTCTCTCTCTCTCTTTCCTTTTCTTTTAAAGAATTTATGTATGTACCAATAGAGGTAACACTCTCCTTAGGGAAGGCCAAGATTACAGAAGCCTTAGGCATATACTTGCAAAGTTGCTGCTCAGAAGTCTCAGAATGTAATTCAGGTTATCTGCACACCACCTAACCTCCCAAGGAAATCTAAAAAATCGGTGTGTGTTTCCATTTTTGAAAAACAATTTGCTGGGCTGTCTAAGCATAACAGCTACTTTGACCAATATAAGTGGTAGGGGCAGGGACCTGCATATATACAAGATCTAACTCTTTGTCAGACAGGGATGGGAACTTGGATAAAAAATGGAAAATTTTTTTCTGGATCTTTCTCCTTTTTTTTTTTTGTAGTAAAACTCATGAATAAGGTTTATAAAGAGCACTTTCAACAGGAACCACGGCCGTGGATTTCCCTTTAAGGAATCCCACCTTTTACAAAAGAGATGGATGTTATCTCTCTTTAGAATAGTTTATACCTTGCTATAAGGTAGCTAAAAGCAAAAAGAGCCATGTCCAATCTGTCCAGCTCACAAAAAAACTGCTGCAGATGATCTGCAATGTAAAAAAAACAGTCTTCTCCTTCCTGTACTTGCCTGCACAAGAGGATGCATAATTCAAGCTCCTGAGACCCTTCTGCTGCCCTTGGTCACGCACTTTTTTGTTGTAGGTTTACTGCTTCTGGGTTTTTGTTGTTGGCTCATCCCATCCAGGAGTGCAACCCCTTGTGTTGTCCCACAGGGTGGCCATGTCTCTGTGTGCTGCTCTAGAGAGGCATCTGCCTCCTCTAAGCACTGCATCATCGCTCCTGCTGTTGACCTCTGAGATCAACACAGGCTGTGTGTGTATCTGTGACAGTCTGCATGGATACAGTTTTTTAAGAAGTCATAGGTAATTTAAATGCTTAATAACAGGCAAGTGGTGTCTTGCCCTATCTTCCTTCTGCTAAAGTGAAGGTAGTGATAGCTTAATGTGCATGAATACATATGTTAATACCAGAATTTATAGAGATAACACCGAATATTATTATTATTTTATTCTTATTGGAAAAAAGAAACTTATGTCTCTTTTTTAAAAGTTTTTAGGTGGTTGAGACTTCTAGACTAAAATTTACACTGAAAATACTAAAAAAAAAAGTATTCACAAGTAATAAGATCAATACAGAGTGGAGAGATCCTAAAAAAAAAAACCCAAAACCACCATGGATTTTTTTCTGACAACTTATACAATGCACAAACCAGATTCTTATATTGATAACTGGTGGAAGAGACCCCTGGTGGAAGAGACCCCTGGTGGCCTAGTGGTTAGCGTGCAGGACTTTCACTGCTGTGACCACGGGTTCAAGTCCCCGGTCTCCTGGCCTGATGGAGGTCGTTAGCCCTGTGTGGCCATCCATCTATGAGAAGGACACTCTAAACAAACCTACGTCCTGAGGACCTCACTGCCATTGTCCAAGCTTGCTTGGCCCCGGCAGATGAACCTTAGGATTAAAGGGTGGGCTCAGTTCAGCGCAGGCTGTGTCTCACCTAAAAAATCCATTGCGCAGGCTGGAAAGGTAAAAAGACCTTTCCCCAAATCTTCGTTCGCGAAGATGGGCCATTATTAACTGGTGGAAGCAAGGCACATATCTAGCATGTCCTTAAACCCCTTGCTCTTTAAAACTGCTTAAATATGAAAGAGTCTGGGATAAACCACAATAGTGCAGGAGGATCTGAAGGTATTACCTGATCCAATGTTCTGCTGCTTTATGAGTTTTCCATCACTGCAGTTGTTCTGGCAGATAACAAGGGCTATAGGTGCTATTATAACTATGTGGAATGATTAAAAATCTACAGTATTTCATTTCAGACTGTTTTCTGATGTTGAGACTAAATAGATTCACATAGGCAGAGGCAATCAAGAAAAATCATTATGAGAATTTTGTAAAATATTTTTAATAGCATGTTAATTTATAAGATAACATACTGAAAAATCACAAGCCACCCGTGTCAGTAAATACAGACTAGATATGGCACCCACAAGGAGTCACAGGTTTTTAAGATTTTTATAAACTCTGAGTGAATTAACTCTGATTGAATGAAGTCAGAAATCTTTTGTGCTAATATATTTCATTAAAATTTTCAAGCTGAAGTAGAAGAGGCTTTAGTTTTTGTTTTTTATTAATTATCAATTAATACTAATGGTTATTAATAATTGGACATTATATAAAATTCTAGTAAAATAAATGGTGTAACAACTTCTAGTATTTCATGTACAGATCAATTTTTCTATCTACTGGAAAGGGATAATTTAGATACATGACAGAAGAAATCTATAATTCAGCATATACAGAGGTATGGAATTATAAAAGGCAAAAGTTTCTGAGATTCCTTAAAAAGCTGAGAGCCATACCATATAACAAGTATTGCATACAGATTGGATATGATTTGCAGGGAACAGAGGAACACTCATTTTTGTCTGCCAACAGATCCAATGTCAAAATAAAAAAAACCCAAAACCAACCCTGGAGCGCATTTGGTAATGGTTACTATTTTAGATTTATAGACATATTGCTCCTCATTATTACACTTCACAAGTCAGCCTAAAACTGTCTTCAGTAATTTTCTGGTAACTGTCTCAAGCACAGTTTACAAATTCAGCATTTCCAAAGCCATGACATATTTTCACTTCAAGCTTACTAGTTTTAACTCTCACCACTAAAAAAACCCAAAAATACAATGGAGAGAAGAAAGGAGAACACTGACCTGTAGACACAGCATTAAACATAGTCTTCACTAAATCAAAGTCTTTTAAAACAGTATTTTTGCATTACAAGCTTGCACTTGTCTTTCAGAACTGAGGATTGACTTCAGAGTAGATCCTCTCGCCTATTTAAAATCACAAGTCACATAAATTGTCCATTGCAATTAGAACAGTTGATCATCCTAGTGGCTCCAGCACTGCAGAAAAGAGACATGCAGGTTCATCACATACATATTGTTTGCACTCCCAGGAGATGCAACTTTGTTCTAGAAATGAATGGTAGCAACAGTCCTAATAAAGTCACAAAGAAACAGCTTTGACAGTCTACATAAAACAAAGGAGAAGGCCGGAAATGTTTTTATATCAATGGAATTCTTAAATCAAGGTTGTGCTACAAAATTCTGCTGATGTAGCTGTGTTGGTCAAGGATGTGAAATGGATTGTCATCAGTGTATTCTGGGAAAGAAATGGATAAAAGGAATTAAAATGCTAGAATTAATTTTTTGGTACAAAATGCATCTTCAGCAGAATGGATTGGCTGGTATCATATTCCACTGTGTCATTTAAGTGCTCTGAAAATGGACGTGCTCTCATGCTTTTCACTCATGAACATGCTGTATCTTCTAGCAACATCTCACTTCAACATTTGTAGGCCTAATGGGAGATAGGCAGACAAACATATCAAAATACCCTTGGACTTTTTTCTTGTACCTTACATGCTGTGATCTGGAATCTGAATACTACAGCATCTGTAGCCTTATAAAAATGCTGACTACTATATTTTGCTCTCTCAATGAAAATTACCTATCAGTTTATGAAGTTAAAGATTTGATTCCTTTTCCCCCATGTGTACTTTATATTTTAATATGTCTGATTTTCCTACCTGTGCCCTCCCTCTTGGCTTTTTATGATTTGTAATTCAGTACTGTAGTGCCCCTTCTAAAGGGCCAGTGAAGTAAATTCTACTGTGAGTGTAGCTCAGGGAAGGTTAATACTACAGAATATACCCACAAACATAATCAGGAAGTTTCGTCTTTTTCTCTTTCTGTATTCGTCTATTGAGTCACCAAGAAATGTCTTTGAAATTGTAAATTTTATTTTCTTGTTACGGAAGTTTAAATAGCGATTTCACAGTTGACATTGTATGAAGCAGATTTTCAGAGGTAGAAAAGCTACTTATTTCATTTTTAAAAGGAACAAGTTCTTACTTGATAAAATATTTTACAGAAAACAAAAAAAATTTCTTTGTATTTTACATGCCTCGTATTTACTAAGTATAGCACTCATTTAAAAGACTCTGTATTTGTAGTTTTACCTTGAGATTTACCTGCTTGAGTTTACCAATGAAGTGGATCAGACCTCCCACAAACTGCAGACTTCCTTCTTTCCTGCTTTCCTTCCTGTCTTCCTGCCTTCCACCCTGGCCTGCCTGCCCTCCTCCCTGCCTGCCTGCCTTCCTGCCTGCCTCCCTCCCTCCCATATTGCATTAACAGGCACTGGTCATTTTCAAAATATTACACAAGCCAAGAGTTCCCTCTAAGTTTTTTAACTTAACTGGTATCCAACCATAAGAGTTCCGCAATACCAGGTACTTTATCTCTGCTATGCTGCCGAAGTCAGTCTTTGTGTCTAGCATCTCCCCTAGCATTTTATCATTAGCAATATAGGCTGCATCTATGTCCAGGTTTACCAAGGAGATGCCTAGTTAAAATACTCTATGAAATAAGTAAAAAGCAGTTATTTGAGTCATGCCCCCTTTTTTATTACTAATGTACACTCTAAATCACTGCAGACCTCATTCCAGGCTGGGTTTGTTAATGTAGACAGCTTGGTAATTATGGAATCCTAATATATTTTGGTGCCTTAAATGCTTTGGTAACCTATTGCAATATAAAATAATTTTATCTTTCATTAAGAACTTTTAAATGCTTATGCATCTCCTGCTAAAGTCTTGGTGATGTTTTTTAAAACAGTGGTTTTCTGAGCATGTCTTTTCACCACTAGAGGGTAGAGAAATACAGCATTGCTCAGCAAGTAAAAATGTCTTGATATGCAAGGAAAATAACTGCTTCCTTGCTGTTAGGATCCAGAGGCTCCTCCATCATTCCTTGCAACATGACTGTTCAGACACACTAAATTTAACAGAATATAGCTCCCAGAAAAGAGGTGAATCAAAACCAGATAATTACCGAGATTGCTTGCAAGGAGTCCTCTGCCATCCTGTATTTGAATATTAGGGTTCACTTTGACATGAGTGTTAAGTTTGCAACACTGAGACCAGGTATTCTCTTAAGGTTGGAGAGCTGAAGACTAGCTTTGTGTTAGTTAGCCTAAACTACTTACGAAAGTACACAAGTACATTATTAAGCCTGCTTTCATAATGCTGGTGGGATTTTTGATGAGTACTTGTCTTCTGAATCTCTGCCATCCAAAATTCTTGTGATCATGGTAGCCATTTCTGTGATGTGTTTTAAAATTATCTGAGAGAAGTTATCTGTATGCAAGATACCCAGACATCTGGGAACAGGTAGGTGTTTAAAATGCTATTAGGTTGGTTTCTAACCATCTGGTAATATAATTAAAATGTGGTATGTGGAGCAGTATATCACTGCAGTATCTCAAGATTAAACTCAGCTTCTTGGTTAAACTTATCTGAAGGTTTATACACTGTAATTAAAGCATCTGTAAGTTATAACTTGGATAATTAAAATCTAAGGCAACTTCTTTTGAATGCATACAGCAGCAACAAAATGCACAAAATAAAGGATGGTTATGTGTATCTTTTGCCACTCAGAAGATCTTTCTAACATAAGCCAATAAAATTTGTCTTTACTGAAAACAACCACAGGTCAAAGATTTGCTGCAGATAGCTCAGATACTTTTTGATGGATTCCTTAACTCTTCAGAGATGTGCATGGTATACAGGGCTTTATGTTGCATCCCTGGACTCGAGAGTCCTTTATGATTAGTTCTATATTTGCTCTAGATTTGTTTTTTTCTTTTCTATTTTCTCTCATAAACTTTTTTCTTCTATGGAGTAAAAAACCTGCTCAGGAAAAAACATTTTCCTCTTCTGACAAGTCATTAATTGCTATCTGATTTCTTAGATAAGAAATTTTAGAAGCCAGTGAATCTTGTCTTAGAAGGATCCCTGTCATTAAAAGATAGAAAAAGAATCACCCAAATTATAAGTAAAAGAGAATAAGAAGAAAACACATCTTTTAACAAAGCTGAATTTATGTATATTTAGAATAGATTTTGACATCCTTTGAGTTTTCTAAAAGCATTAGATGAAAAAATTCCACTTTATTTAAAAAACATCTGCCGTAAAGAATTCCTCCTCGAAACAGTCACCTTTCACTGCCTGCTGCCATCCACATGAATAGCTTTGCTTCAGCTCAGGCTGAGGCAAAGAAAAACAAAATGAGAACAGACACAGTCCTGGTGTGAATGAATGACTTGAAACCAGTTTATTCCTCACTTCTATCATAGAATAATTTTGATTGGAAAAGACCTCTTAGATCATCAAGTTCAACTGTTAACTAAGCACTGCCAAGTCCATCACTAAACCACATCCCCAGCTACAACATTTACATGTCTTTTAAATACCTCCAGGGACTGGGACTGAACTACTTCTCAGGGCATGCTGTTCCAGTGCCTGGCCACCCTTTTTGGTGGAGAAATTTTTACTAATATAAATTCTAAACTCCCTCCTTGCACAGGCTGTCTGATAAGAGTGAGGGGGAAGCCTAACAGCCCAAACCTCTTGTGTGTGGAGCACTATCTACAGCCACAGCACTGCCTATAGCCCCTGCACTTATAACCCTGGCTCTGTGTGCTCTGGGGAAGAAAGGGTGATTTTAACCTACCACAGCTGTGGGGAAAGGCTTATTCCCACCTACTGAGTCCAGTCAGCTGTGCTGACACCAGCCCTGTTCCTGAAACAGAGCCAGAGGAAAGCAGTTGCTCTGTGCCTGGTGTGCCAATGCTGCTAGAAATGAAGCAAAGGAGCATGACACTGAGGCTATTTGGGAAGGGATGCAAGAGTCTTTCTGGCTTCCTTGCAGTTTGAGCCTGTGGATAAGGAGATAGACCCAGAGAAAGCTGATGATTTGCTCTGTTCTGTGCTGGTATAGGGTGTGTGTTCACTGCAGGCACCATTTGAGTGATTGGCATCCAGCATGTGAGTCTATGCTTCAACTTTTTCATTAGTGTTACATTCTTGGCTTTGTTCTTCTTGTGGGCTTAGGCCCCTAAAAGACATATCCTATAATTCTCTGTACTGTAGCTGATGAACCAATCCATGTGAATTGTGGGTAGTGGTAGTGGGAAAAATGTCCTTTCCTGAGCACACTCAAAAACTATGTGAATACTGGACAAGCAACAACTCTCAGACACAGCTCATATATGACCTTCTCGTGAAGTGGGAATCTTAGTTATGACCCAAATTGGTTGACATAATGTGCAAGTTTCGAGCTGGCTTCCTGCCAATCTCCGAAACTTGACAACAGGTTCTGCTTCCCAGAGAGGGAAGAAGAAAAGAAAAAAAAAACCAAGCAGCCAAAGCTATAGCAAAAATATATATTTTATACATAAAACATATATACAGTGAGAGTATTATATGTATCTATAACCCCAGAAACCCTAAATAGCTTCCCAAAGGGAAGAGGGGAAGGGAGAAGGGAAAAAGGACAAAATAGGATGAAAAGGGACAAAAACAAAACAGGTCTACACGATCTAAAAACCCAGTAACCAGCAAACTAAAGAATTGGCTAAATCTCACCACTTCCCTTGAGAGAAGCAGGACGGCTGGATGCGGCCCAGCACTCTCCCCTCACACGTGGCAGATAACAGCAGTCACTGTAGGCCTCAGCTCCAGATAAGCCAGACCAAGACAGGTACCCACCGTTCTCGAACCTCGCCGGAAAGGAAGAGAGCGAGCTCTCTTATCTATGCCCTATTTATACCCCAGGTTACGTAAAGGAATAGCATGGAATACTTCCGTGTTCACTTCCTAGTTCCTTCGTGGTTACAAGCTGGTCTCCAGGAAGGCCTAGACTGAAACCATCACACATAATTATGCAGAGAGACCATATCTTCTGTCTGTCTTGAACTGAATGCTGTGCTGATTGTATACAGGTGGCAAAAGAAATCTTTGACCCGATGCCATGCTTTTAAAACAAATACTGATAATACCAGGGAAGTTTCAAAAAAAGTAGGAAAGTGGTGATGTGATGGTGATGTTTAAAATGCACAGGAAGACTGACTTAAGGAAGCCTGGACTAGCTACATTGCTGGACAAACAGACCTGATGTTTTCCTTTGCAATTACTAGTTTGGGAGGTCGTGGTAACTGTTGGATTACAATCTACCTAGAGCTTTAAAAGTCTTAGTACAAGATAGAATGAATTCTAATTTTAAAAGTAAATACTCCACGATACCAGCAGAGCATATATTAAATGGATTAAGAATAGACTAACTGGCATATTACTAATAAGGCAGTCTTTTGTGAGCAAATTTTATTCTGAGATCTGCCTTAGATCTACACAATTGACGCTGTTTTTGTGACTTGGAGCAAAAAGTTACAGCTGAACATTTGCTCCAAGGACTGAAGAAAAATAAGTAATCATCAAGAAAAGTCAATCCTACGCTGGAATTTGGATTTCTTGATATGCTGGATCCTTTCAAAAAAGGCAGGCATTCACCTACTGGACTGCAAAAGGTGAGTGGTCAAGTACGGAGCATACCCTGAAAACAATGGCTGTGAAAAAGGACTAGTGACAGTGTCTCATTAACTTGTCATGAATTGCTGGAATATTAGAAAAAGGATTATGTGATCAAGTTTATACATAGGAAGAAGGAGTAGCAGAGAGCTAAAAGATGTTCTTCTGATAATTTCTCAAAGAACTTTGAGAAACAGAAGAGGCACACAATTTTAGGATCACAGAAGACAATTTACAGTGGGATGCTTAAAAAGCCTTGATTGAAAAGTGTAGCAGGAGGTGATTCCTCACAACTATGCAGGTTTCTTGGGGGAGGAGGAGGATAATGAACACTGGTCACCAATATATTAATGCTGAGAAACCTAATAAATACCAATGGCTGGCAGCAGAATCTGGATAAATAACCACAAACAGGAAATAAACCACCATTTTGATCTCAGATTGAAACAAACTATATGTTCAGCTCAAGCTTCGATGCCTTACTGGCTCAAAAGAGAAATAAGTGGATGAAATCTGTGTTCTTTTGGTATCTTGCAGGTTAGATTAGATGATCTAATGGTCCTTATTGACATACAACTCTATGAGTCTCTGAAAAGGCAGTTACTCAACATGTGCGAGCAGTTCAGCGTAGACAAGACAGGCTAGACTAAAGCATACACCAGGAACCAGTGTTTTTAAGCCATTTTGCAAGACTGTAGTTCAGTACAGGAGAAAAGCCAAACCGGCCTTAAAGTAGGAATGACCTTCTTGGACTATTTGTCCTTGGCAAGCTTATAATAATGCCTAAATAACGAGTAAGGTGTTGTCTAGTCAGGGAGCAATTGAAAGCTACAGAAGCTTTTCTGAAACAGTCTTTATTTTGTTCTTCCAACTCACTGTACTTTTTTCAGCAAGTTCCTGAGCATATGATAAAACAATTATGCCATATTTCTCATGCCAATACAAAATGTTCACTATTAAAACAGTGTATATTTTGTTCTCCATTCATAAAATCTACTCCTTCTTCATGATTGATTTTGCAGATTAGCAAAAATATCTGCAGTTTTTGTTACAAACAAACTTCTCATTTCTTTCTTGCTCTCACTTTCATATTAACATGTGAATTTTAATAATCTCGTTAGAAAAATCATAGTCAATCTTTTTTTCAAGGGCCTCCTATAAATGTGCCTGTGTCACTTATGTGAACTATCAATCCTGTTACATTCTTTACCTTTTAAAATTATTTTGGCTGTAGCTTTAAGAGGCCGCTCAAGAAGAGGACGTACTGACTTTATAAAGAGCGGTTCTTAGTTTTTACAAGATGCTGTCAGGACTGCTGAATACCCAAATTCTGAGGGCCTAGGACTTTCTTAATAAGATTTTTTTGTGGAATGCAATTTTTTTCAGGGGTTATAAGTCTAAATCCTCCATTTATTTTTAGTGTAAGTACCAGACTTATGTGTGTAAATAGAGAAATTGACATAACCTTTCTGCCTTTCAAGCATCTGCAGATATAAAATGTAAGCACAGTTAGAGCTTTATGTATTGTGCTGATGTAAAGACATTGTACAAAGGGACTCCATGTTTCTTATGCTAATCCAGTTCTTATACTAATCCATATTTGCCCAGATTTGTGACTGTACTTAGGAATCTAACTTTTTTTGTGGATAAAATAATTTCCCTGGCTTTCATCCAGGCTCTGACTCCTCTAACCAGCATTTCTTTCGGCAAGTTTCATGCAGTATATTCCTTCGGTAAAAGTGCACAAACAGAAATGCAGACTGATGCCAGTGAGCCATTACGGTCCATCTGACATGGCTGAGCCATTTCACATGACTGCAAGTGTCTGGTGGGTTATTATCGCAGGCCCCAAACAATCCTCAAATTTAATGCTTGCAGATTTTAATGTCTGATTCTTTTCAGGCACCTGACTGCATAAACAGTTGAGTTGTCAGAGGGCAGGAGCTTTTGCACCTCCAGTTGGTGTTAATGTGGCAAAGCAAACTTTATGTCGTTTCAAAGTAAGCTTTCAGTTTCTTTGCCATGTTGTTTACAGCAGTAACATTTGCATGTGCTGTTTCTTCCACTTTTAGAAGCAGCAGTTTCTATAACGCCGATGATGCTACGAAGCAAAATTTACACAGAAATTTCAGACAATTATGTAGTTGGCTGGGGAATGATATAAATGGTGTGATTGATTTAAACCTTGTCCTGAAATAAGGTTTGGTGAGAAAATAACAATGCTCTTACAGACACCAGGTTCCTCTATTCCAGCCAATATTTTTCCAGGTGCTTTGCTGTTTATTAACACTACTGAGCTGTAGCTCTCAGATCCTTGTGTTGTTTTGTTTTTGTTTTTGTTTTTTTTTTCCCCCATAAGAATTCTTCCGGAGGAATTCTTAGTAGCAAAGTAGGGGGAATGTATTAAATTGCAAGATTGTTCTTGCCATTGAAGTGCTTACACTGCTGTAACAATATTCTTGTTGAAACCAACCATTCAGAAAGCTATCCTGTATTTTGGGAAGAGCTACTCTCTGAATTTGAGGTTTTCAATGTCTTTATAGCCTAAAAAGTGTATAAGTGCATTCTGCAAGGATTCATGAAGACTGGTAATGGGTACAAGGTGGAGAAAGGTGGCCATCAGTCTCTTATCAAGCTAATCTGGACAAATGAACAATGAGGCCTCTGTGCCTTTTGAGTATAACTTTGCCTGGGTGTACTGACTTTTCCCTGTTTTCAAGAAAGTTAGACCTGGAATGGTTCTCGTTGCATGTTCTATGACAGTAATTCTTTGGTTTTTGAGATCTTGTTTTTAAGTATCATCAAAATGATCTTTCTTATTTTCTTTCTCCTGTATGCTGCTGCAATATGCTCTACTTAGTTTCTCTGTCACGTGACTATATGAAAAAAGAGCAAAGATAAATGAGAGGCAGGGGAGAGAGGGCAGTAATTGAGCAACATTTCTTTTTCCTGCCTCCATCCTATCAAGAGATGTGTTTTCCTCCCTATTAGACACATTTTACATCCCTCCATATGGTAGAATTTATGTCCACATATTAAGAAAAATACATATATGACCTAGGGGTATACATGGCAGCAAGTCAGAAATAATTTAGTCATGAGATCATATGTGAAGGGAAGTATATTGCCACTGGAAAATGTTCTGCTAGTATTATGAAAACACTGGTGCATTTGTATTAAATGATGCATTATTGTGATAATGCAGAATATTTAATATGTTAGTGAGCATATGGATGAGAAATAACCAAAATTAGGAAGTGACAAGTTACCAATAGCCAATGATGAAGTTATACTTGGACTAAGACTAAAAATTACTTTGACAGCACATTTCACTTACATGAGTGCTGAATTAATCATTGCCCTTAACTAATGCACTTACCAGACTTTGTGACAGCATGGATGAAACCTAGATTCCTTTG
Organism: Neopelma chrysocephalum; assembly: GCF_003984885.1. Classification (NCBI taxonomy): domain Eukaryota; kingdom Metazoa; phylum Chordata; class Aves; order Passeriformes; family Pipridae; genus Neopelma; species Neopelma chrysocephalum. Next base: position 5,741 of record NW_020928942.1, on the reverse strand, counting down.
TGTTTTTTTTTTCCCTTGCATTTACATGGAAAAATGTATTATGTCACTCTAAACTCTCAGCTCAGCTAGTCTGAGGTACCAAAGAGCTTACAGAACATTCATCCCACATTCTTCGGAAGTTATCTACCAAATTTTACAAGTTTCCTTACTGATGAAAGTAACATACTAGTTACTTGGTAGTTTATTTTCTGTAACTCTAGAACTACTATGAGAAATACCAAAAGATATGAAAGATGAGGAACATAAAATGGGAGATAACATGAATTGTGTTCTTGAAAACAGTCATATGAGACAGCAAGGCAGTAGAATATAGCATAGTGTAAGGCCATTTTACAAGAGGAAAATCACATGCAACCTGCACTACCCTTGTGGAAATATGAATTCCAAACGTATCATGCTATCCACTTATGTACGAAAAATATCTTTGCATCCTTAAAGTAAAGGGTAAAATTTGGTCAATTTTGGCTCAGAACAAACTTGAGGGATTTTTTTTGAACTTCAGACTAACTTCAGATTGCTTCCAGAGACTGAAAGCTGGAACTGCTGAAATACATTAGGTGTGGTCCTTCAGTGTATCTTTCAGTTTAATTTCACCTGAAAGAAATCCAGTTTATGCATGCCAGCTCCACTAACTCCATCATACAAAATGATGTGCCATATGCAGGAAAGCATAGGAGGAACTGCTTCAGAAGAGTAGGTATATCCATTAAAAGCAAAAAGCATTACTTGATCCATTTATGACTACAATACAGGGGAATGTAGTGCCTGCAATTAGCAAATCCCTATATCCTCTAATGTGCAGAAGGCATTTTTAAATCAATGCCAAAATTTGTGATTTCAAATCTACAACATGCTTACAACTTCTGATGTGCTCACTTAGTGGACAGGGGCTATATCAAAAAAAATACATGTTAAGGATTGAAATCTTATGCTGTCAATTCTTCTGTTGGTTACAGAATTGGTTTTTGTAATGCTAATTAAAGCAAGGACCCTCAGTAAAATGCATGTCTCTTAAATACATTAGTTTAGAAGTATCTAAAAACCAGCTAAATGCTGAGCTATCCAACTTCATGGCAGGTGTGCCGAGGTGGGGCTTGACGAACTCCAGCTTGTCCCTCTTGTGCTCCAGGCTGCCGCACACCCACCTGGTTCAGTGCGGGCTCTGGTGGGGCCATGCACCTTCAGCACAAGTAGTGTAGCCAGTTAAAAACCTCTGCTGAACTACACAGCCTTAGATTCAAAACTGACTCAAGTTCAGCAGCCTTGGAGCACGGGATGGGCAGGGTTTGTTAGGGCTGACCTGCACAGGGTGGGTAGGAATGTGCCTGGCATGGGCATGCCCAGCCAATGGGTCAGGGTTCTCAAAACTGCCAACAAAAACTTGATTGGAAAACACAGAGCTGTTAGTAGATTAGAGGGTTTTTTTCTTCTGAACAAAGGCTGTGTTTTGTTTGCTTCAAGTCTTAACATGTTTTACGATGTTCTTACCCTCCGTTATTCCCAGAAGGATATAAATTGATGATGAAGTGTTTCCTGCATACACAATAATGGTAAATAGTCTTGGGATCCTTTAGAAGGAAAATAAAAACATATTTGAATGACAGCTGTTTTAAGTCATCTGTAATTTACTTCTTAGAAGGAAACCCATTGTCTTAATAAGTTTGATATTGTTGTACAAAAAAAGATTGTATGATTATCAAGGTAAATTTCCTAATTAAGATTGATTACTTAAGGAGAATTAAAACAGTCTGTGTTATTAAATAAGTAGATAAAGAGTTCAGATTTGTTATTTAAACTTACAGATAGTGTTTCTATGCAATTCTCTAGGGGCTTTTTATTTAAATTTCTGTAATTCATTATTTCAACACTGGAATTTTTATTAAGCTCTTGCAAACATGTAGAAAACGATGAGTAACTCTAGAGTCAAAGCATCAAACATCCCAAGTATACAGTAAGTTATTTCTTATAGACATGTGCAGAATCTCTGTGCAACTATAGGAAAACACAAACAAGTTGCACAAGACATTGTTTTCTATTTCTCTCCTAGATGTCTGAACAAAATGAAAGTGGAACATAGGTGATTTTAATATTTATTCAGAACTGAAAAGGCTTGTATCTAAGTGACATCTGTCCATAAGTAAAGTGTGGTTGAAGGTTTAAATGAAAATATTTTTGTTCAGAATCAGGATGATGAGGCTGACGGAACTTTATTTTGGTTTCTCAAGGAAGGCTTGAGCCGACAGAATCTGATCCTCATGGGTGACTTCAATTCCCCATACACTTGTTGGGAAAACAACACGGTGGTGCACAAGTCATCCATCACGTTGTTGGAACACTCTGAGGACCTCCTCCTGCTGCAGATGCTGGATGTGCTGACAAGGAACAATGTATTGCTCGATTTACTGCTCATGAACTGACAAGACTTCAAACATCCCTACCAATGTTACCTCGGATAGAGTGATCACAACATTGGGGAGGTTAAGGTCCTGCTGAGCACTGTGAAGACCAGTTTTAGAAGAGCCAGCTTCAATATACTCAGAGCCCAGCTGCATGGAGGACCATGAGAAGTATCCTTGAGGAGACCTTTTCTCTTCCCATCTACAAATTGGCAGAAAATTATATGTGATAAGAGGTGGATTCATTACTAAGTCATCTGAATTTCTAGAACTTACAGGGAAGGTAATGAAACAGAGAGGCATCATTCATAAATCCCATCCATATACATATGAGGTGGGTAAACAGGGAAGAAGAATTCCTGATTTGAGGAGAGCAATGTGCCAGGACTAAAGAGTTACAAGATGGCTTTAGTAGGGTAGCTTCTAGAACAACCTTCCCACAATAATGAGACCTATGCTTTATTCAAAGATATATTCAGATAATTTTATTTATTTTTAAAAATAATCATGTGACATATCTGGCCATAAAGGCAAGAATCAGACTCTAGGACCCAGCAAGTTCTTTCCATTATCTTGTGTGAAGTTAGCTAGTATATTGTCAAGACTGTCATATATTTTAAATTTGTATTCAGAGCTACTAAAAATTCAGGATTTAAAAATTAGATCAATTATGAATGCTGTCTAGCAGCAAAAAATTACAATAATTTCTGTATTGTATATCCGAGTATGTGCCATCAAAGGAAGAAGCAGTTATGAAATACTTAAAGGAAAAGATTTATCTGTCTGCAGTGTTCTGTTTCTGCAGCATGAAATAACAGAAGGAAGCTCTTCTGCCATGAGACCAACTGACAGCTGCTACCAGAGGTACCTACAGAAGCAATTTCTGGATTTTTCTTTGCTGAAGGGTACATACAAAAATGCATGTCAATTTGTGCTTCTGTTTTTAGCAATGTGTATGACTGGCCAGAAAAAAAATGGACTTGATATCTCTAAAAGTGCCCAGTCAACTGTAGATTCATATGCATTCCCATGGATTTAAAATCAGCTTAAAAATCCTTAATATTTTTTTAGGCACAGAATATTACTAGCACCATTTTTCCTCTTTCCTTTGTCTCTCCAAAGCAGAGCAAAAAGCACCCTTATTCCAGGAAGCATACAGAGAATGACTAAATTATTTCCTTGTAGAAAACACTCTCCCTCCCTGCTGTCAGTTTTCCTCTGTTTGAAAAACAGTGTTGCTGTTGGAGAAGAGTCGCTGCCGGGAAAGAGTGAGCTCTAAAAGCCTATGTCTTGGCCCAGAGAGTAAGAGCTGGCCTCAACCCAAATAAGAGGAAGTTTCCCTGCATGCAGAGACACTTGCTGATGGACATTACGTGCTACCTAAAGAAGGCTACAATTGCTCATTGCAGTATAGGAGCAAATTAATAACCTCTTATGATGGAGGAAAAATTATACTCAAAAGAGAAATGTCATAATTTTGAGAAATGATACATTTACAGTTTGTCTTTCCCTGCTGTTTTATGTGCTTTAGCACTGTCTGATGCCAGTGAAATTAAAGCATGGGATGAGGGAGAGGAATCATTATTCTGCTTTATTTTAAAGGTGCCCAGTGAATGCTGTACCTGTGATGATCTGTGAAGTATCTACAGCTCAGATAAGCAATAAAATAAGGGAGCATCACATTAATAGGATTGAGGAGAGGGCCGATGAGAACCTCATGGAGTTCAACAAGGCCAGGTACAAGGTTCTGCACCTGGGCTGGGACAATCCCAAGCGCAGTACATACTGGCAGAGAATGGATTGAGAGCAGCCCTTCAAGGAAGGACTTGCAGATAACAGTGGATGAAAAATTGGATATGACCTTGCAATGTGTGCTTGTAGCCCAGAGATCCAATAATACCCTGGGTTGCATAAATTGAAGTGTGACCAGCAGGTCAAGGGAGGTGATTCTGCCCCTCTACTTTGCTCTCGTGAGACCTCACCTGGAGAGCTGTGTCCAGTTCTGGGGCATCCAGAATAAGAAAGACATGGACCTGTTAGAATGAGTCCAAAGAGGAGGGACATGAGTATTATCAGGGGACTGGAGCACCTCTCATATGATGACAGGCTGAGAGAGTTGGGGTTTGAATTTGTTCAGCCTGGCCAAAAAAAGGCTCCATGGAGACCTTATTGCAGCCTTTCAATAAGAAAAAGACAGAGAAAGATGCCACGGTCCGAGGGGGATGGGGCCGTGACACAGCACGGATGGGTCCGGAGACAAGGTAGGTGTGCAGATGGAATACTTTATTGAGGTGTGCATGGGATTTTTTATCAGTTCAGGCGGGGAAAGGGCCAGAACATGGGGTGGAGCATGAGACAGACAAACGGGGGAACAAATCGGGATAGGGACACAGGCAAAAGGGGGAGGAATGTGGGAGGAGCCGGGGAAGGAAAGGGCGAATGGTGGCTGTCTCCTCTCTGCAGCTTCTCCGGCCAATCAGAGAGGGAAGCAGGGAAGCAGGGAAGTGGGCAAGCCTGGGCATGCTCGGGAGATACAAATCCTGGGGAAACATACACTGTGTGTATACATAATAACTGTAAAATCTGTATCATAAAGTCTTTTCAATCGCTGTACATCTTTTTCCACTTCTGAAATCGTTCCCATTCTGATTCCTGGTCCTCGACAGAAAGACTGTTTACCAAGGCCTGTAGTGACAGGACAAGGGTCACCAGCTTAAAACTGAGAGTAGGTTTGGACTGGACATAAGGGAAACATTTTTTACAATGAGGGCAGTGAGACACTGGAAAAGGTTGCTTAGAGTGATTGTGGATGACCCATCCCTGCAAGTGTTCGAGGTCAGGTTGGATGGAACTTTGAGCTACTTGATCTAATGAAAAGTTTCCTTGCCCATGGCAGGAGTGTTAGGCTAGATGATCTTTAAAGGTCCCTTCCAACCAAAACCATGTTGTGATTCTATGATATATGGCTCAACTCCTTCATTTGTTTCATTGCTATTTTGAGGAAGATTTACTATTCAGCACTAAAATCTTACTTTGAAGATTGTATAAAAGAAAAAGCCAAGAAAAATAAGTTCTTTTGCACAATAGTAAATAATAGACTACTACAAATACAAAATACAAATAAGCAGTAGGATTTTATTTCACTGTATTAAATACTATGGGTATAGGTAGTGAAGCGTACTATATTTTCATTATAATAAAATAATTTTTAATACGAAAATTATTAATAATAATCTATTATGACTAGTAATATAATGAAGATTAAAACAAGTGTAATAATAGAGTGGCTGGAGAGCAGCCAGGCAGAAAGGGACCTGGGAGTTTGGATTGACAGGAAGCTGAACA
>NW_020928941.1:0-351 GCF_003984885.1 Neopelma chrysocephalum | reverse complement strand
TATTTTTCTTCCTGTTTTTATTTTTCTTCCTGTTTTTATTTTTCTTCTCGTTTTTATTTTTCTTCCTGTTTTTATTTTTCTTCTTGTTTTTATTTTTATTCTTTTTTTATTTTTCTTCTTGTTTTTTATTCTTTTTATTTTTCTTCTTGTTTTTATTTTTTATTCTTTATCCCAATTTATTTTTTATTTATTCTTTATCCCAATCTTTATTGTTAATTTATTCTTTATTCCCATTTTTTTGTCTTTTATTACTTTAATTTTATTTTTATATATATTATATTTATATTTCCAAACACATTTATACTTAAATTTCCAAGTCCATTTCTGTTTATATTCACACTTATATTTATC
>NW_020928940.1:0-719 GCF_003984885.1 Neopelma chrysocephalum | reverse complement strand
AAATTTTTCTTCTTTTTTAAATTTTTCTTCTTTTTTAAATTTTTCTTTTTTTTTTCTTCTGGTTTTTGTTTTTATTTTTCTTCTGGTTTTTATTTTTATTTTTCTTCTGGTTTTTGCTTTTCTTCTTTTTTTTAATTTTTCTTCTTGTTTTTATTTTTCTTTTTCTCCTGGTTTTTATTTTTATTTTTCTTCCTTTTTTTATTTTTGTTTCTCTTCTTGTTTTTGTTTCTCTTCTTGTTTTTGTTTTTCTTCTTCTTTTTGTTTTTCTTCTTCTTTTTGTTTTTCTTCTGGTTTTTGTTTTTCTTCTTTTTGTTTTTATTTTTCTTGGTATTATTTTTCTTCTTCTTTTTGTTTTTCTTGTTTTTTTTAATTCTTGTTTGTATTTTTATACTTGTTTTTATTTTTATTTTTATTCTTGCTTTTTATTCTTTTTATTTTTCTTTTTGTTTTTATTTTTATTCTTGTTTTTATTCTTGTTTTAACTTTTTATTCTTGTTTTTGTTTTTCTTCTTTTTATTTTTATTCTCGTTTTTTTTCTCGTTTTTATTTTTTACTCTTTATCCCAATCTTTATTTTTTATTTATTCCTTATTCCTTATTTTTACATTTTTTATTCGTTTTTAATCCTTTTTTTTAACGTACATTATATTTATATTTCCAAGCACATTTACATTTAAATTTCCAAGTCCATTTCTGTTTATATTCACACTTATATTTATC
>NW_020928939.1:0-520 GCF_003984885.1 Neopelma chrysocephalum | reverse complement strand
GAACTTCCTGGTGGGATTGGATTGGGAAAGAACTTCCTGGTGGGATTAGGGGGAGCTGGAGGAGCTGCTGCTCCTCACCCCTGGGATTCCCAGGTTTTTTCCGTGCTGGGATTGTTCCCTAAGTGGTCCCAAAATTCCCAGTTTTTTTCCATGCTGGGATCATTCCCTGAGTGGTCCCAAAACTCCCAGAGCAGAGAGGGATTGGGAAAGAACTTCCTGGTGGGATTGGATTGGGAAAGAACTTCCTGGTGGGAATGGGAGATCTGGAGGAGCTGCTGCTCCTCACCCTGGGGATTCCCAGGTTTTTTCCATGCTGGGATCGTTCCCTGAGTGATCCCAAACCTTCCAGAGCAGAGAGGGATTGGGAAAGAACTTCCTGGCGGGATTAGGGGGACCTGGAGGAGCTGCTGCTCCTCACCCCGGGATTCCCAGGTTTTTTCCATGCTGGGATCGTTCCCTGAGTGGTCCAAACATTCCCAGGTTTTTTCCATGCTGGGATCGTTCCCTGAGTGGTCCCAAA
>NW_020928938.1:0-970 GCF_003984885.1 Neopelma chrysocephalum | reverse complement strand
GATTGGGAAAGAACTTCCTGGTGGGATTGGATTGGGAAAGAACTTCCCAGTGGGATTGGATTGGGAAAGAACTTCCTGGTGGGATTGGGGGGAGCTGGAGGAGCTGCTGCTCCTCACCCCTGGGATTCCCAGGTTTTTTCCATGCTGGGATCGTTCCCTGAGTGGTCCAAACATTCCCAGGTTTTTTCCATGCTGGGATCGTTCCCTGAGTGGTCCCAAAACTCCCAGAGCAGAGAGGGATTGGGAAAGAACTTCCTGGTGGGATTGGATTGGGAAAGAACTTCCTGGTGGGATTGTGGGGAGCTGCTCCTCACCCCAGGCTTGGGTTTTCCGTGCTGGGATCATTCCCTAAATGTCCCAAACTCCCAGAGCAGAGAGGGATTGGGAAAGAACTTCCTGGTGGGATTGGGGGGAGCTGGATTTTAATATTTATATCTTATATTTATATCTTATATTTATATTTATATCTTATATCTTATATTTATATTTTTATTATAATTATAATTATAATAATTATTATTATCATTATTATTATATTATACCAATTACATTATAAATACCATATTAGATTTTTATTTTATTTTTTAGTTTTAGTTTTACTTTCAGTCTTTATTTATCTTTGTAGCCATATTTGTATTTTATTTGTATTTCTTTTTTATTTTTCTTCTTTTTTAAATTTTTCTTCTTTTTTAATTTTTTCTTCTTTTTTATTTTTCTTCTTTTTTAAATTTTTCTTCTTTTTAAATTTTTCTTCTTTTTGAAATTTTTCTTCTTTTTTAATTTTTTTCTTCTTTTTTATTTTTTCTTCTTTTTAAAATTTTTCTTCTTTTAAAGATTTTTCTTCTTTTTTAATTTTTTCTTCTTTTTTATTTTTTCTTCTTTTTTAATTTTTTCTTCTTTTTAAAATTTTTCTTCTTTTTAAAATTTTTCTTCTTTTTAAAATTTTTCTTCTTGTTTTTATTTTTCTTCT
>NW_020928937.1:0-359 GCF_003984885.1 Neopelma chrysocephalum | reverse complement strand
AACTTCCTGGTGGGATTGGATTGGGAAAGAACTTCCTGGTGGGATTGGATTGGGAAAGAACTTCCTGGTGGGATTGGGGGGAGCTGGAGGAGCTGCTGCTCCTCACCCCGGGGCTTCCCAGTTTTTTTCCATGCTGGGATCGTTCCCTGAGTGGTCCAAAAATTCCCAGGTTTTTTCCATGCTGGGATCGTTCCCTGAGTGGTCCCAAAACTCCCAGCAAAGAGGGACTGGGAAAGAACTTCCTGGCAGGAGCTGCTGCTCCTCACCCCGGGGCTTCCCAGGTTTTTTCCGTGCTGGGATTGTTCCCTGAGCGGTCCCAAAACTCCCAGAGCAGAGAGGGATTGGGAAAGAACTTCCTG
>NW_020928936.1:0-960 GCF_003984885.1 Neopelma chrysocephalum | reverse complement strand
TGGGAAAGAACTTCCTGGTGGGATTGGATTGGGAAAGAACTTCCTGGCAGGATTAGAGGGGGAGCTGGAGGAGCTGCTGCTCCTCACCCTGGGATTCCCAGTTTTTTTCCATGCTGGGATTGTTCCAAAACTCCCAGAGCAGAGAGGGATTGGGAAAGAACTTCCTGGCGGGATTGGGGGAGAACTGGAGGAGTTGCTGCTCCTCATCCTGGGATTCCCAGTTTTTTTCCATGCTGGGATTGTTCCAAAACTCCCAGCAGAGAGGGATTGGGAAAGAACTTCCTGGTGGGATTGGATTGGGAAAGAACTTCCCAATGGGAATGGGGGGAGCTGGAGGAGCTGCTGCTCCTCACCCTGGGATTCCCAGGTTTTTCCATGCTGGGATCGTTCCCTGAGTGGTCCCAAAACTCCCAGAGCAGAGAGGGATTGGGAAAGAACTTCCTGGTGGGATTGGGGGGAGCTGGAGGAGCTGCTGCTCCTCACCCCGGGGCTTCCCAGTTTTTTTCCATGCTGGGATCGTTCCCTGAGTGGTCCAAAAATTCCCAGGTTTTTTCCATGCTGGGATCGTTCCCTGAGCGGTCCCAAAACTCCCAGAGCAAAGAGGGATTGGGAAAGAACTTCCCGGTGGGATTGGATTGGGAAAGAACTTCCTGGTGGGATTAGAGGGGGAACTGGATTTTAATATTTATATCTTATATTTATATCTTATATTTATATATTATATTTATATCTTATATTTATATTTTTACTATAATTATAATTATTATTATTATTATTATCATTATTATTATATTATACCAATTACATTCTATATACCATATTAGATTTTTATTTTATTTTTTAATTTTAGTTTTACTTTCAGTCTTTATTTATCTTTGTAGCCATATTTGTATTTTATTTGTATTTCTTTTTTATTTTTCTTCTTTTTTAAATTTTTCTTCTTTTTTAAATTTTTCTTCT
>NW_020928935.1:0-1205 GCF_003984885.1 Neopelma chrysocephalum | reverse complement strand
GATACTGAGCCGTCCACAACGTTAAAAGCACAAAACACAAAGGGACTGAACTGAACCTTTTAAACAGGGTGAGATGTTTTATAAGCATTGCCTCATCCATCCCCCTGCCCACAACCCCAATGCACCCACTGTGTAACCTATAGACTCTCAACGTGAATTGTTTCATTCAAATAAAGCTGCAGTACTCAGAGTGGGTGAGCCTGCGTGTCCCTCTGTGTGGGGGTGGGATGACAAGGTGCAGCCTGCAATTGGTGCTTACAATTGCTGGGGCAGGGAATAGCTTGTATTACTGCCTAACACTGAGGTATGTGCCAGTGTTTGACCCTGAGGCTTCCCAAAACATCTGGTTAAGTCCCTGGGGAAGACTTCTCATTTTTGCTCAAACCCCATGATGGGGGCTGGGCATAGGACATGGCACAGGCAGGTGTGGGGCAGTTAGTGCTGGGGAATCCTTCTGAAGGGAGCACAGTGTGGGTGGCGCAGAGCTCTTCCCTGATGTTCCCTTACCCAGCATTCCTTTGGCTTCTCCTAAACCTCCTCTTCCCACACCAGGCCTGTGCCATGTCCTATGCCCAGCCCCCATCATGGGGTTTGAGCAAAAATGAGAAGTCTTCCCCAGGGACTTAACCAGATGTTTTGGGAAGCCTCAGGGTCAAACACTGGCACATACCTCAGTGTTAGGCAGTAATACAAGCTATTCCCTGCCCCAGCAATTGTAAGCACCAATTGCAGGCTGCACCTTGTCATCCCACCCCCACACAGAGGGACACGCAGGCTCACCCACTCTGAGTACTGCAGCTTTATTTGAATGAAACAATTCACGTTGAGAGTCTATAGGTTACACAGTGGGTGCATTGGGGTTGTGGGCAGGGGGATGGATGAGGCAATGCTTATAAAACATCTCACCCTGTTTAAAAGGTTCAGTTCAGTCCCTTTGTGTTTTGTGCTTTTAACGTTGTGGACGGCTCAGTATCGTGGTGGTGAGAGGGTCCCAGCTCCACTCAGTGGTGATGACGGCATTCTATGAGATGTGGAGCGGGGATGGGACAAGACGTGGTGGTGATGAGGGAGAATGAAGCTCTGTCCCACGATCCCCACCTAGGATACTGAGCCGTCCACAACGTTAAAAGCACAAAACACAAAGGGACTGAACTGAACCTTTTAAACAGGGTGAGATGTTTTATAAGCATTGCCTCATCCATCCC
>NW_020928934.1:1807-2821 GCF_003984885.1 Neopelma chrysocephalum | reverse complement strand
CTACTTGCACCCTTCCTCGTGTCCCAACCCCTCTTCGGACAGCGGCAAATGGCGCCCAACGTGGGGCACGAACCCACGACCCTGAGATTAAGAGTCTCATGCTCTACCGACTGAGCTAGCCGGGCGCCGCAAAACGTGGGGCAAAGGTACAGGTTTTTACCTTAAGAAAATCTCCCACACACCACAAGGGCTCAGATGACGCGGAGAGAAGCGTTTTCATCCCGCTGCTCCTTCTCGGCTGAACCCCAGATCACGGCAAGACGGCCACCGCACCGAGAAAGGTGAGCACCGGGAAAACCTCTAGTCCCATCTCCCACCCTCACAAAAACAACTTTAAAACCAACTACAGACTAACAGAAGCCTAAGTAATTTCGCAATGGGCCTCTGGCTATCAACCCCTCAAAAATTTGTATACAGCAAGCTAAAAGACTTTATTATTGAACATGGACACCCCTTAGATAAAAAGTCGGCAAAATCGCTTGCAAAATGGCTAGAAAACCGCGGCGAAGTGGTCTCGGACGATTTGAAAATACAAGACTGGGAAAAAATTGGACACCATATATGGAAACAAAAGGAGAGAGGGGAAAAAAATGCAGCCGAAGCACTAATTGCCTGGAGACTGATTTTGATGGTGCTGCAACACCAAATAACCAGTTTGGATGAAACTCTCCAAGAATCTAAGCAAGAATCCAAAACGTCCAGGTCCAGTTCCCCTGGAGGCAACAAGCCCCGGGAGTCCCGGAGTGGCGTGGGGGGGCGGGGGAGCGCGGACGGCGGGAGGGAGGAACGGGGCACGGAATGCCAGCAGCTTTTGCATCATGGCGTCGCGAGCTGGGCGGTGGTGTGCGCGCGCACGGGGCCGAGGGGCACGGGGAGCGAGCGCGGCACCAGGCGCCGCGTGCAGAAACGGCGGGCGAAGATTTCGCGCGCGTCCTGCCGGCACCGCCCCCCGGCCCGCCCGCACGAGCCCGGCCGGCACCGCGCCCCCACCGTCCCCCTCCTCCGCCCCCCCCC
>NW_020928934.1:0-1707 GCF_003984885.1 Neopelma chrysocephalum | reverse complement strand
ACCCCCCCCATCCCCAACGCATCCATGTACTCCTTTCCAATGCCCCGCTCCCCACGGCAGCACCGCGCCAGTAGCTGGCGCTTTAACCCCTTCAGTACCACTACCCTGTGGATGTACTTGTTCCTCCACACCGGTAGATTGCGCTTGTCCCCCACAAGGCCCACCACTCCCCCATAGCCCACCTATTTCCACCTCCCTGTCTCCACATACATGCCAACATGTTTGTAATCATGGTCCTGGCTTCCGGTGCCAGTGCCCAGAGGAGCAGATGGTCTTACATACAGGAACAACCATCAACAGCTGATGATTTGAATTTGGTTAAAGCATTTCCTGTATTTTATCATCCCGACAATCACCCTGTCTGGGAACCCATCCCCCTCCCAGTTCTGAAGGATACAAAACAAGCTATTACTGACTACGGGTTAAACTCACCTTATGTAATAAGGGTACTGAGTTCACTCTTTGCTGCATACACATTCACTCCAAATGACATAAAGGAATTAGTGAGCGCTTTCTTCACTAACATGCAAACAACACTTTTCCTGGATGAATGGCAAACTCGCATTCGCCAGCATGCCCAGCGAGCCTCAATAACCACAGGGACCCCAGTTCTGGAGTCCTTTAATAGGCTCTATGGAGTGGGACCTTATATTTCCAATGAGGCCCAAACCAAGATTCCTGTGAATGAATTGGACATTTCAAAAAAATCTAGCCTTCCAAGCTATTCAAACCATTGCTGAGGCGGATGAACCTACACCTTCATACACACAAGTACAACAAAAACCAACAGAACCATTCATAGACTTTGCAGAAAGGCTAAAGAAAGCCATTGCAAAACAAGTCAAACACCCAGAAGCTCAAGATGCACTATTTTTAAGGTTGGCTATAGAACAATCTAATGACAATTGCCAACAAATACTAAGAACTCTTAAAGATCCCACTCCTATGGTCATGGTTAAGGCATGTCGGAATGTGGGGTCTAATTCTCATAAAGCAAGACTAATAGCTGAAGCTTTAGCTGGACCACAAACCTGTTTTCACTGTGGTGAGACAGGACATATAAAAAAAGAACTGCCCACAATTAACCACAAAATTTCAGCTTCCAAAGACACCGTGCAAGCGATGTGGCAAAGGCAGACACTGGACTAAGGACTGCTGCTCCCTCACTAACATCTACGGAGAACTGCTGCCCCCGAAAAAATCACCCGACTTAAGGAGAAAAGTGACTTTTAATTCAATGCCAGATCTCAAACAGTGCACCTGTGAACTGTCAGGAAACAAGGCAGCAAGCTCCAGGGGTGCTGTGTTAACACAAACACCCCCTCAACTGCGTTCCATCCTGCATAACCCATCCCTTCCACAGGATCTCGTAGTCCACAGAAGACCACTACCACCAAGCTTTTAGACAGCATGGAGCAGTGGCATCTCGGGCTGGAAACAATTTTTTAAGGGGGGAGTCACTCAGCAGATGCATCTGTCCAAACTGATTTGGAAGATGCAGATCTGTCCTCCTCCAAGTCCATTTAAACAAACCCTTTTTAACTTGCTTTGAAATTTTGCTTTTTCTGTTTGTATTGTTATTAATTATTTCTTGTGTCACAGCATGCTGCAAGAAGGACTATCACAACAGACATTTTCAATCAAGTAAGAAAGGGTGAGATGTGAAGGAGCAAGATTCAGGATGGGAACAGTTCCAGGCATGGAGAA
>NW_020928933.1:0-389 GCF_003984885.1 Neopelma chrysocephalum | reverse complement strand
TGTGAAGGAGCAAGATTCAGGATGGGAACAGTTCCAGGCATGGAGAAAAGCATACAGCAATTGGCAGGACTTTATTATATGGACCTTACAGTTATCATATGGACTTTACTGTTATTATGTGGTTTCATTGTATTCACACTACACAGTGCACAACCTGGTCTTGCCCAGGCTTGCCATGGGTTTGCCTGCTGCCTGCTCCCTGCTTCCTCCACTCCTCCCCCTTTTGTCCATGTCCCTATCCTGGTTGTTCCCCTGCTTGTCTGTCTCATGCTCCGCCCTATGTTCTGGCCCTTTCCCCGCCCGAGCTGACAAAAGACAGTGTGCACGTGTGAATAGGGCATTCTACTTGCACCCTTCCTCGTGTCCCAACCCCTCTTCGGACAGCGGCA
>NW_020928932.1:0-5717 GCF_003984885.1 Neopelma chrysocephalum | reverse complement strand
TTGGTTACAAACTGGTCACCAAGGAAGGCCTAGCCCAAACCACCACATTCTCCACCCCTTATTCCATACTATTTTTACGTAACACCTGTATCTCACGTTCGCCTACATCCCGCGCGCATATATACATATATACATATATATATATAGTTCTTGTTGGTCTTTCGGCGCAGTTGTCTCGTCGTTGGAAAACCAATACCGATGTCAGTTCAATTCAGTCCAGATCTTTGGTCTCCTCAGTCACAACTACAGTTCTGATTTATGGCTGTTTCATTGTTCTGGGCTGTCTCATCACTGGATACCAGCAACAGCTTAGTTCAGGTCTCTCTCTCTCTCTCATCTGGTGGCTGGTTTCCTGTAAAAACACAACTCAGGACATACAATTAGTTTTTCCCCAAGGCTAAATTTCCTTGAGGCACACATTGGATGACTCCATCCTTCCTCATTATCCACCACGTATGTCCTGGCCCTTGAGCAAAGACAATCCCACGAATGGGTTTGTCTTGGCCTGAGGCAGGGGTAACCCAAACAGCTTTCCCTAGCATTCCCCTCAAATGGATTGCTGGAACTTTATCTCCATCAACAATGTGAAGAGATTCTGCTTGTGCGGGGCCAGCTCGATTGACAGAACCCTTGGTGTTAACTAGCCAGGTAGCCTTGGCTAAGTTCTTGTCCCAGTTTTTATAAGTTCCCTCACCTAGTGACTGTAGAGTTGTCTTCAACAGTCCGTTATATCTTTCAACCTTCCCAGCAGCTGGTGCATGATAGGGAATGTGGTACACCCATTCGATACCATGTTCCCTCGCCCAAGTGGTGACTAATTCATTTTTGAAATGAGTCCCGTTGTCCGACTCAATACGTTCTGGGGTCCCGTGTCTCCACAGGACTTGCTTTTCAAGGCCCAAAATGGTATTCCGTGCCGTTGCGTGGGGCACTGAAAAAGTTTCTAGCCATCCCGTTGTTGCTTCCACCATGGTAAGTACATAGCACTTACCTTGGCGAGTCTGTGGCAGTTTGGTATAATCAACCTGCCATGCCTCTCCATACTTATACTTATCCCATCGTCCACCATACCACAGGGGCTTCAGTCTTTTTGCCTGCTTAATAGCGGCACAAGTCTCACAATCATGGATAACTTCAGAAATTATATCCATGGTTAAATCCACCCCTCGGTCTCGTGCCCATCTGTGGGTGGCATCTCGGCCCTGATGACCGGAAGCATCATGGGCCCATCGAGCCAGAAACAGCTCTCCCTTCTGCTGCCAGTCTAGGTCTACTTGTGACACTCCTATCTGTGCAGCTCGGTCCGCTTCTCTGTTGTTATCGTGTTCTTCATTAGCTCGCTTCTTGGACACATGGGCATCTACATGGTGGACTCTCACATTCAGACTCTTCGCTCTGGCAGCGATGTCCTGCCACAAGTCAGCAGCCCAGATGGGTTTTCCTCCACGCCTCCAGTTCATCTTTTTCCATCGGTCTAACCATCCCCATAGGGCATTGGCTATCATCCACGAGTCAGTGTAGAGGTAGAGCCTTGGCCATCCTTCTCGTTCGGCAATGTCCAGGGCCAATTGGACGGCTTTGAGCTCTGCAAATTGACTCGACTCGCCTTGACCCTCAGCAGCTTCTGCCACTCGTCGGGTGGGACTCCAAACAGCTGCTTTCCACTTCCGGTTCTTTCCTACAATACGGCAAGAACCATCAGTGAAAAGGGCATAACGCCTTTCTTCATCTGGCAGCTGATCAAATGGCGGAGCTTCTTCAGCTCGGTTCACTGGCTCTTCTTCTTCTTCTGCCAGACTGAAGTTCCCACCTTCAGGCCAATTTGTGATAACCTCCAGAATTCCAGGGCGATTTGAGCTTCCCAATCGTACACGCTGCGTAATCAAGGCTATCCACTTGCTCCATGTAGCATCGGTGGCATGATGTGTAGGGGGCACCTTCCCTTTGAACATCCAGTTCAGGACTGGTAGTCGAGGTGCTAGGAGGAGCTGTGTTTCAGTGCCAATCACTTCTGAGGCTGCTTGTATGCCTTCATAGGCCGCCAGAATTTCCTTTTCCACAGGAGTGTAGTTGGCTTCAGAACCCCTGTAGCTTCGGCTCCAGAAGCCAAGTGGTCGCCCTCGCATCTCACCAGGCACCTTTTGCCAGAGGCTCCAGGAGGGACCTTTATCTCCAGCTGTAGTGTAAAGTACGTTCTTCACGTCTGGTCCCGTCCGAACTGGTCCAAGAGCCACGGCATGTGCAATCTCTTGTTTGATCTGTTTAAATGCCTGTTGCTGTTCAGGACCCCATTGAAAGGTATTCTTTTTACGGGTCACAAAGTGAAGAGGGCTCACAATCTGGCTATACCCAGGGATGTGCATTCTCCAGAAGCCTATGGCCCCCAGGAAAGCTTGTGTCTCCTTCTTGTTGGTGGGTGGAGCCATGGCTACAATCTTATTAATGACATCTGTTGGTATCTGACGTCGTCCATCTTGCCATTTCACCCCTAGGAATTGGATCTCTCTGGCAGGTCCCTTGACCTTATTTTTCTTAATGGCGAAACCGGCATCAAGGAGAATCTGGATGATTTCCTCTCCTTTCTCGAAAACTTCTTCCGCTGTGTCCCCCCATACAATGATGTCGTCAATGTACTGGATATGTTCTGGGGCCTTGCCCTTCTCCAGTGTGGCCTGAATCAGTCCATGGCAGATTGTCGGACTGTGCTTCCACCCCTGGGGCAGTCGGTTCCACGTGTACTGCACACCTCTCCACGTGAAAGCAAACTGCGACCTGCACTCCGCTGCTAAGGGAATGGAGAAAAATGCATTGGCGATGTCGATGGTGGCGTACCACTTTGCTGTCTTGGACTCCAGCTCGTATTGGAGCTCCAACATGTCTGGTACAGCAGCACTCAATGGTGGTGTGACTTCATTCAAGCCACGATAGTCCACCGTCAGTCTCCATTCGCCATCGGACTTGCGTACAGGCCAAATGGGGCTATTGAAGGGTGAGTGTGTTCTACTAACCACCCCTTGGCTTTCCAGCTTGCGTATCATCTTATGGATGGGGATCACAGCGTCTCGATTCGTCCGGTACTGTCGCCTATGCACTGTCTTAGTGGCTGTTGGCACTCGCTGGTCCTCGACTCGCAGTAGTCCCACAACAGAAGGATCTTCTGAGAGGCCGGGCAGGGCAGATAATCGTTTGGATTCCTCTTCAGTCACCGCGGCTATACCAAAAGCCCATCGGTACCCCTTCGGGTCTTTGAAGTATCCTCTCCTGAGGTAATCCATGCCAAGAATGCAAGGGGCTTCTGGCCCTGTCACAATGGAATGTTTTTCCCATTGGTCTCCTGTCAGGCTTATTTCAGCCTCTACCACTGACAGCTCTTGAGACCCTCCTGTCACCCCAGTAATTGAAACAGTCTCTGTGCTCACATGTCCTGAGGGCATTAACGTGCACTGTGCGCCGGTATCTATTAACGCCTGGTATCTCTGAGGATCCGATGTGCCAGGCCATCGAACCCACACAGTCCAATAAACTCTGTTATCTTCCTTGTCCCTTTCCTTCTCCTGGCAGAAGGCAGGGCCCCTCTATTGGTTCTGGTTGGAGCATTCACCGTCAGATTTTTGCTTTGGTTTGTCAGAGGCTTTCCTGTCGTCCTGGAAACGGACTCCAGACCTCCTGCGTCTGGGAGATCTCAGTTCTTTTTCAAAGAAGTCTGCATCTACTACATAAACAACTTTCTTATCGGCTTCCTTGCGTTTTAGTTCTCTCACTCTGGCCTCAAGTCTGGAAGTAGATTCACCATCCCACTTCCTCATGTTTTCTCCATGGGCACGCAGATAGGACCACAGCTCGCTGCGCTTAGATTTACGCTTAGGGTTTTCGCTCCTTCTGCGTGTGACGGAAGGAGATCGTGAGCGGGACCTGGACCAAGATCGAGATCGTGGTCGAGACCGGTCTGCTGATCTGTCTCTGTAGCGTCTATCCCTGTGGTCTCCATAGTCATCTTCATATTCAGAGTACCCATAAGGCTCCTCTCTCTCTGGTGTTCGTCTGAAACCAGAATCAGAATAGTCTCTAGAAAACTCATTCCTAGATTCTATTATTTCTTTTAGATGTCGCAGAACCGTACACAGCATGCTCACAGGCGTTTCTGGCATGTTTGGAAGCATTACTCCTGCCAAGGTATGGACATATGATGCAGGAGCACCCTGGATTATCTTTTTCCACATGGGCATTGTGCAAGCGGCAACCTCCGGGTCATCAGTGACGGGATCGTATTGAGGGTCATCATACATAAGTTCCAACAATGCCAATTCTCTTAGGTACTGGATGGCGTCTTCTATCTTGGTCCACCTCCTCATGGGGCATTGTAAATAGTCTTTAAATGGAAACCTTTGTCTCACACTTAAGACAAGTCGCGCCCAAAGACTGAGGTCAGGTTTCTCCTCTGCAATTAGGCGATCAAGTTCACGATCTCCGGAGATGGAAGCTAGTTGTTCTGCTTCAGCACTTGACAATATGTGACCTCTAGCCCCACGGTCTCGGCATCGGAGCAACCACGATAGAATTCGCTCACCAGGCTGACGAGTGTAGTCTTTTTGTAAGTCCCGGAGCTCTGATGGGGTCATTGACCGCAACTCTGTAGTTTCCATTTTTGGGGATGGTGCTGCTCGTGAAGGTGGAGGTGGAGTTCTGGCACTGGTATCAGTATCAGTCCCCTCTCCTGTATCTTCTGACTTGCTTTGATCTCCATCTGGTCGTAGGCTTAAAGTTTTGGGCGCTGGTACCCACGACTTCCTTTTCACTACAGGGGCGAGAGGTATCTCAGGTGGTGTAGTCTGGGTTCCGCTTTCAGTGCATGTAGTAGAGGTGGCGTTGGTCTCAGGTGGCAGGGTTTGAGTTTCCGCCTCAGCCTTAGCCTTCCGAGCATAGTCCACAGCAGCTCGATAGGCACTCGCCAGGCCCCAGTACAAAGCAGAAAACTGCATATTTGGGTCCTCGTAAGAAGAACACCCTTCTGCCAGACGACGTGCCACATCATCAGGATCAAACACCTGCTCTGGTGTGAAATCCCAACTAATGGGAGGTGTCACACGCCCTACCAATTTACCAAAGTTGACCCAGATTCCTTGCCATCCAGGGACTGGTTTTCTCAAGGCCCTTCCCAAAGTTCCAGCAAATCCCTTTGAGTTTTGACGTTTCCTGCAACAAGAAAAGCAGTACCACACCACCTTTCCAATGTTAAATACCACTTCCATGGCTTTTAGGAATAGTAGCACCGTAGCCAAACAATTTAGGTAAGGATTGGGGCCAATTTTGATCCCAGGGACCTCAGTCACTAGGCCCTTGATGTCATAATTAAGGAAAGGCAGGTATTGGTAGATGCCTGTAGGGTTAGTTCTCACTGGATACCCAGCAGCATATATAAAAACGGCCAAAATAACCAAAAAAATGAATAAAAAGGCCATGTTTATATATTTTCTCTCTCTTTGTTCCCAAACAAAGGTATATTTATATAAACAATAGGTTCTTGGCAGCTCTCCCGGTAGTGTTCCCAAACAATGGGCAGTTTTTGCACCAACCTGGCTCCCTTCCCAGACCTGTTCCCAAACAACCGTGGCAAAAACCAAAACAAACCGGAGATAACCAGAGATAACCGGGCAGAAACACCAAATAAGGTGATATGGTTTGAAGCTGGCTCCCTGCCAAGTCTCCAAACCTTACCA
>NW_020928931.1:0-593 GCF_003984885.1 Neopelma chrysocephalum | reverse complement strand
TGATATGGTTTGAAGCTGGCTCCCTGCCAAGTCTCCAAACCTTACCACCAGAAGTCCCCCCCCCCAACAAAAAAAAACCTCAGGGAGAAGAGGGAGAAAAAACTAAGAAAAACCCGAAAACGAGAGAGAGGACAACCAAACTGATATATATAAATATATTTACACTTATATACAATTTCACAAGGGAAAGGGAAAGGGGAAGGGGAAAAGGAACAAAACTAAAATAAAATATATATATATATATATATATCCCAATCAGTAGCCCGAGATCTAGTAACTAAAGAACAAAAGAGTTAGCAAAGAAGATATCTCACTACTCTCCTGGGACAACCGAGAGTCGCTCCGGAACGATCGCCGGCAACCTCTGTCTCCCAAGGTCGGCAAGGCCTAGCCAGGCCTCGCTCCCCAACACGGCAGACTCAACAGCAGGGAACCTGCACCTCCAAGCCGCCGGAAGGAAAGAGAGCGAAGGCCTCTCCTCCTCTCTTCTTATAGTCTGGCTTACGTAAAAATCGTAGGGAATACTGGGTAAATCTGGACCCTTCCTTGGTTACAAACTGGTCACCAAGGAAGGCCTAGCCCAAACCACCACA
>NW_020928930.1:321-542 GCF_003984885.1 Neopelma chrysocephalum | reverse complement strand
AGGAGGTGCAGCTGCTGCTTTAGAAACAGGCACTTCATTTTCTAGAGGGGAAGGATGGTCCTGCCATACTCCATCAGTTAAATACAACACAGTTAAGGTGTAAAGCATGTTTCCTTCATGTGCTGATAATTTGGGGGGTCTTTGGTGGCATGTGGTTTGTTTGGTTTGGTTTTGTTTTTTTTTTTTTTTTAAATCTGTTCTTAGTAGCTTATAAAATCCTG
>NW_020928930.1:0-221 GCF_003984885.1 Neopelma chrysocephalum | reverse complement strand
AGGAGGTGCAGCTGCTGCTTTAGAAACAGGCACTTCATTTTCTAGAGGGGAAGGATGGTCCTGCCATACTCCATCAGTTAAATACAACACAGTTAAGGTGTAAAGCATGTTTCCTTCATGTGCTGATAATTTGGGGGGTCTTTGGTGGCATGTGGTTTGTTTGGTTTGGTTTTGTTTTTTTTTTTTTTTTAAATCTGTTCTTAGTAGCTTATAAAATCCTG
>NW_020928929.1:287-474 GCF_003984885.1 Neopelma chrysocephalum | reverse complement strand
CACAGGGTGCCATGTAAAAGAGATCCTTTGTTCTTTAAGAGCTGATTGAGTTCCATTAGTATCCATATTCAGAGCCCTGGGCACAATATTAATGCTAATACCGTTGTTACGGAGATGGAAATCCGTTAAGAATGAACAATAATCAGCTCTTAAAGAACAAAGGATCTCTTTTACATGGCACCCTGTG
>NW_020928929.1:0-187 GCF_003984885.1 Neopelma chrysocephalum | reverse complement strand
CACAGGGTGCCATGTAAAAGAGATCCTTTGTTCTTTAAGAGCTGATTGAGTTCCATTAGTATCCATATTCAGAGCCCTGGGCACAATATTAATGCTAATACCGTTGTTACGGAGATGGAAATCCGTTAAGAATGAACAATAATCAGCTCTTAAAGAACAAAGGATCTCTTTTACATGGCACCCTGTG
>NW_020928928.1:0-544 GCF_003984885.1 Neopelma chrysocephalum | reverse complement strand
CATCCCTGTCACCCCCATCCCTGATATCCTGTCCCTGCAGCTGCCCAGCACCCCGTCCCTGTCACCCCATCCCTGCAGGTGCCCAGCACCCTGTCCCTGTCCCCCCGTCCCCCCGCCCCTGTGCACCCACAGCCCCTTTCCCAGCGATGGTCCTGTGATCCAGCCCCTTTCCCAGTCACCCCAGGGCAGAGCAGGGGGGTGTTTCTGGTGGAGGAAATGTAGGATCAGCCCCCTCGGGGTCGTCCATGAGGAGCCCGACTCTCCAGCCCCACAGGAGCCTGGCTCCAGAGGAATGGGAAAAGCTGCTGGGGAGCATCACTCTCACTGCCCTGCACCAGCTGGAAACCCCTGGCAGAGGACACAGGCCCAGCAAATCCCCTTTTCCCACTGTAGGGAAGCCCAGCCAGGGTTTTTCCAGAGGGACACAGGACCAACAGCTCGGCCACGGCTGGGTTTGGCTGACAAACACAAGCCTGAAGGCAAGATGGGACAGTTCACACAGCCCTGATCTTACTCCACAGGGAATTTTACCCCTGGATGCACG
>NW_020928927.1:0-519 GCF_003984885.1 Neopelma chrysocephalum | reverse complement strand
ATCCTGTCCCTGCAGCTGCCCACCAGCCCATCCCTGTCACCCCATCCCTGCAGGTGCCCAGCACCCTGTCCCTGTCCCCCCATCCCCCCGCCCCTGTGCACCCACAGCCCCTTTCCCAGCGATGGTCCTGTGATCCAGCCCCTTTCCCAGTCACCCCAGGGCAGAGCAGGGGGGTGTTTCTGGTGGAGGAAATGTAGGATCAGCCCCCTTGGGGTCGTCCATGAGGAGCCCGACTCTCCAGCCCCACAGGAGCCTGGCTCCAGAGGAATGGGAAAAGCTGCTGGGGAGCATCACTCTCACTGCCCTGCACCAGCTGGAAACCTCTGGCAGAGGACACAGGCCCAGCAAATCCCCTTTTCCCACTGTAGGGAAGCCCAGCCAGGGTTTTTCCAGAGGGACACAGGACCAACAGCTCGGCCACGGCTGGGTTTGGCTGACAAACACAAGCCTGAAGGCAAGATGGGACAGTTCCCACAGCCCTGATCTTACTCCACAGGGAATTTTACCCCTGGATGCACG
>NW_020928926.1:0-309 GCF_003984885.1 Neopelma chrysocephalum | reverse complement strand
GGGACACAAATAGCGGAGAGACGTGACACTGCTGGGGCACTGCTGGGACACTGCTGGGGCACTGCTGGGACACTGCTGGGGCACTGCTGGGATACTGCTGGAACACTGCTGGGGCACTGCTGTGGCACTGCTGTGGCACTGCTGGGACACTGCTGTGGGGCTCAGCATGGGGGGCCTGGCAGCCTGCCCTGCACCCCACCCCGGGCACCCTGGCTCTGCCATCCTGGACCTGCACATGTCCAGCACCCCATCCCTGTCACCTCATCCCTGCAGGTGCCCAGGATCCCATCCCTGTCACCCCCATCCCTG
>NW_020928925.1:0-351 GCF_003984885.1 Neopelma chrysocephalum | reverse complement strand
TATTTTTCTTCCTGTTTTTATTTTTCTTCCTGTTTTTATTTTTCTTCTCGTTTTTATTTTTCTTCCTGTTTTTATTTTTCTTCTTGTTTTTATTTTTATTCTTTTTTTATTTTTCTTCTTGTTTTTTATTCTTTTTATTTTTCTTCTTGTTTTTATTTTTTATTCTTTATCCCAATTTATTTTTTATTTATTCTTTATCCCAATCTTTATTGTTAATTTATTCTTTATTCCCATTTTTTTGTCTTTTATTACTTTAATTTTATTTTTATATATATTATATTTATATTTCCAAACACATTTATACTTAAATTTCCAAGTCCATTTCTGTTTATATTCACACTTATATTTATC
>NW_020928924.1:0-719 GCF_003984885.1 Neopelma chrysocephalum | reverse complement strand
AAATTTTTCTTCTTTTTTAAATTTTTCTTCTTTTTTAAATTTTTCTTTTTTTTTTCTTCTGGTTTTTGTTTTTATTTTTCTTCTGGTTTTTATTTTTATTTTTCTTCTGGTTTTTGCTTTTCTTCTTTTTTTTAATTTTTCTTCTTGTTTTTATTTTTCTTTTTCTCCTGGTTTTTATTTTTATTTTTCTTCCTTTTTTTATTTTTGTTTCTCTTCTTGTTTTTGTTTCTCTTCTTGTTTTTGTTTTTCTTCTTCTTTTTGTTTTTCTTCTTCTTTTTGTTTTTCTTCTGGTTTTTGTTTTTCTTCTTTTTGTTTTTATTTTTCTTGGTATTATTTTTCTTCTTCTTTTTGTTTTTCTTGTTTTTTTTAATTCTTGTTTGTATTTTTATACTTGTTTTTATTTTTATTTTTATTCTTGCTTTTTATTCTTTTTATTTTTCTTTTTGTTTTTATTTTTATTCTTGTTTTTATTCTTGTTTTAACTTTTTATTCTTGTTTTTGTTTTTCTTCTTTTTATTTTTATTCTCGTTTTTTTTCTCGTTTTTATTTTTTACTCTTTATCCCAATCTTTATTTTTTATTTATTCCTTATTCCTTATTTTTACATTTTTTATTCGTTTTTAATCCTTTTTTTTAACGTACATTATATTTATATTTCCAAGCACATTTACATTTAAATTTCCAAGTCCATTTCTGTTTATATTCACACTTATATTTATC
>NW_020928923.1:0-520 GCF_003984885.1 Neopelma chrysocephalum | reverse complement strand
GAACTTCCTGGTGGGATTGGATTGGGAAAGAACTTCCTGGTGGGATTAGGGGGAGCTGGAGGAGCTGCTGCTCCTCACCCCTGGGATTCCCAGGTTTTTTCCGTGCTGGGATTGTTCCCTAAGTGGTCCCAAAATTCCCAGTTTTTTTCCATGCTGGGATCATTCCCTGAGTGGTCCCAAAACTCCCAGAGCAGAGAGGGATTGGGAAAGAACTTCCTGGTGGGATTGGATTGGGAAAGAACTTCCTGGTGGGAATGGGAGATCTGGAGGAGCTGCTGCTCCTCACCCTGGGGATTCCCAGGTTTTTTCCATGCTGGGATCGTTCCCTGAGTGATCCCAAACCTTCCAGAGCAGAGAGGGATTGGGAAAGAACTTCCTGGCGGGATTAGGGGGACCTGGAGGAGCTGCTGCTCCTCACCCCGGGATTCCCAGGTTTTTTCCATGCTGGGATCGTTCCCTGAGTGGTCCAAACATTCCCAGGTTTTTTCCATGCTGGGATCGTTCCCTGAGTGGTCCCAAA
>NW_020928922.1:0-970 GCF_003984885.1 Neopelma chrysocephalum | reverse complement strand
GATTGGGAAAGAACTTCCTGGTGGGATTGGATTGGGAAAGAACTTCCCAGTGGGATTGGATTGGGAAAGAACTTCCTGGTGGGATTGGGGGGAGCTGGAGGAGCTGCTGCTCCTCACCCCTGGGATTCCCAGGTTTTTTCCATGCTGGGATCGTTCCCTGAGTGGTCCAAACATTCCCAGGTTTTTTCCATGCTGGGATCGTTCCCTGAGTGGTCCCAAAACTCCCAGAGCAGAGAGGGATTGGGAAAGAACTTCCTGGTGGGATTGGATTGGGAAAGAACTTCCTGGTGGGATTGTGGGGAGCTGCTCCTCACCCCAGGCTTGGGTTTTCCGTGCTGGGATCATTCCCTAAATGTCCCAAACTCCCAGAGCAGAGAGGGATTGGGAAAGAACTTCCTGGTGGGATTGGGGGGAGCTGGATTTTAATATTTATATCTTATATTTATATCTTATATTTATATTTATATCTTATATCTTATATTTATATTTTTATTATAATTATAATTATAATAATTATTATTATCATTATTATTATATTATACCAATTACATTATAAATACCATATTAGATTTTTATTTTATTTTTTAGTTTTAGTTTTACTTTCAGTCTTTATTTATCTTTGTAGCCATATTTGTATTTTATTTGTATTTCTTTTTTATTTTTCTTCTTTTTTAAATTTTTCTTCTTTTTTAATTTTTTCTTCTTTTTTATTTTTCTTCTTTTTTAAATTTTTCTTCTTTTTAAATTTTTCTTCTTTTTGAAATTTTTCTTCTTTTTTAATTTTTTTCTTCTTTTTTATTTTTTCTTCTTTTTAAAATTTTTCTTCTTTTAAAGATTTTTCTTCTTTTTTAATTTTTTCTTCTTTTTTATTTTTTCTTCTTTTTTAATTTTTTCTTCTTTTTAAAATTTTTCTTCTTTTTAAAATTTTTCTTCTTTTTAAAATTTTTCTTCTTGTTTTTATTTTTCTTCT
>NW_020928921.1:0-359 GCF_003984885.1 Neopelma chrysocephalum | reverse complement strand
AACTTCCTGGTGGGATTGGATTGGGAAAGAACTTCCTGGTGGGATTGGATTGGGAAAGAACTTCCTGGTGGGATTGGGGGGAGCTGGAGGAGCTGCTGCTCCTCACCCCGGGGCTTCCCAGTTTTTTTCCATGCTGGGATCGTTCCCTGAGTGGTCCAAAAATTCCCAGGTTTTTTCCATGCTGGGATCGTTCCCTGAGTGGTCCCAAAACTCCCAGCAAAGAGGGACTGGGAAAGAACTTCCTGGCAGGAGCTGCTGCTCCTCACCCCGGGGCTTCCCAGGTTTTTTCCGTGCTGGGATTGTTCCCTGAGCGGTCCCAAAACTCCCAGAGCAGAGAGGGATTGGGAAAGAACTTCCTG
>NW_020928920.1:0-960 GCF_003984885.1 Neopelma chrysocephalum | reverse complement strand
TGGGAAAGAACTTCCTGGTGGGATTGGATTGGGAAAGAACTTCCTGGCAGGATTAGAGGGGGAGCTGGAGGAGCTGCTGCTCCTCACCCTGGGATTCCCAGTTTTTTTCCATGCTGGGATTGTTCCAAAACTCCCAGAGCAGAGAGGGATTGGGAAAGAACTTCCTGGCGGGATTGGGGGAGAACTGGAGGAGTTGCTGCTCCTCATCCTGGGATTCCCAGTTTTTTTCCATGCTGGGATTGTTCCAAAACTCCCAGCAGAGAGGGATTGGGAAAGAACTTCCTGGTGGGATTGGATTGGGAAAGAACTTCCCAATGGGAATGGGGGGAGCTGGAGGAGCTGCTGCTCCTCACCCTGGGATTCCCAGGTTTTTCCATGCTGGGATCGTTCCCTGAGTGGTCCCAAAACTCCCAGAGCAGAGAGGGATTGGGAAAGAACTTCCTGGTGGGATTGGGGGGAGCTGGAGGAGCTGCTGCTCCTCACCCCGGGGCTTCCCAGTTTTTTTCCATGCTGGGATCGTTCCCTGAGTGGTCCAAAAATTCCCAGGTTTTTTCCATGCTGGGATCGTTCCCTGAGCGGTCCCAAAACTCCCAGAGCAAAGAGGGATTGGGAAAGAACTTCCCGGTGGGATTGGATTGGGAAAGAACTTCCTGGTGGGATTAGAGGGGGAACTGGATTTTAATATTTATATCTTATATTTATATCTTATATTTATATATTATATTTATATCTTATATTTATATTTTTACTATAATTATAATTATTATTATTATTATTATCATTATTATTATATTATACCAATTACATTCTATATACCATATTAGATTTTTATTTTATTTTTTAATTTTAGTTTTACTTTCAGTCTTTATTTATCTTTGTAGCCATATTTGTATTTTATTTGTATTTCTTTTTTATTTTTCTTCTTTTTTAAATTTTTCTTCTTTTTTAAATTTTTCTTCT
>NW_020928919.1:0-355 GCF_003984885.1 Neopelma chrysocephalum | reverse complement strand
ACAGCTAACCTTATGCTCTGCTCAAATTAAGTTACCACACACTGCCTCTGCATTTCTTACACGTACAGTCAGATGGTTCTTTGAAACCTTAATTACTTTTAAAAAAAAATCCCAGTTATCTTCAAACCTCTGTTCACCACCACTGAAACTGGGAATATACGTATGTGTAACGTGTATGTACAGAACATATATATGCACAGGTTTTTGGAGGAGCTGGCTTGCCTTCCACCCTGCAGTGTGATTCACTGGTGGCTGTGCACATATATGTTCTGTACATACACGTTACACATACGTATATTCCCAGTTTCAGTGGTGGTGAACAGAGGTTTGAAGATAACTGGGATTTTTTTTTAAA
>NW_020928918.1:0-6783 GCF_003984885.1 Neopelma chrysocephalum | reverse complement strand
AACCAAAACCAACTCGCCAATTCTCCCTCTGAGTGGCGAGTGCTGGTACAGCGCGGCTTTCGCTACGTCTTACGACCAGCGCCTAGGCTTCCCAACCAAGGTACCTTTTAGCCCAACCCAGCGGGAAACTCACGGTCCCGTCTTATAGGCAGGCTCCCAACCAACAAACCTAAAAGGAATAAAGCACCTTCGGGCTTACCTGGATGGTTGTCCGGCGGGCGCGGGGTCGGGCACGGGTCGATGTCTCCCCAGAAATCACCTGGTTGCCGGCATGGAGTAGATCAGCTCGTGAGCCGCCCCAGCTGCCCCCGGAGTCCCAATCTGGTGTCGCCAAAACTGTTGCCCGTAAACAAAGACACAAACCAACAGAGTGTCGGTTTATGCGGTGCTTTATTCGGGGCCCCGGGAACCTGAGGACTCACGTCCCAAGTCAGGATTCCAAAGACCCTCATTTTCAGTTCAGCTTTTATACACAAACAAGTTTACATTTGGTTTCCACGGCAAAATTAGTACGTGCAGTTCCACAGCAGAACAGTCTCATTCAGTTACAAACGAGCTCATACTGCTAACAATTGACAATCAACTACTCTAATCATAAATCTACTCAAGCTGTCTTACCCCTAGTAACTGTTTAACAGACCCTCACCACATCCAAGGTAACAAATCATTATATACATGCTTGACTAAATCCTTTAATTATTGTTTCTACTTCTTCAGTACATTTCATGCTCACAAACAGGGTTGCTAACTTACTACTTTGGAGTGCTGCTTTTTAGGCCTATTCTCTTACTAAGCCTTAGCCATTCTACTACTAATTTAAATTGCTCTGCAACATGTCCCCCCTTTTGAGCATTCTTCAATCTTTCAATTTGCAAGAATGCTCAAAACACATCAGGCTTTCGTTTCTTGATGGGTGGGAGATGGTTCTTCATGTGGTGAGATTACTTCTTTTCTGGTTATAGCTTTCATGATGCGTCTCGTATGTCGACCTTCTTTTACAATCATTCCTAAAAGACACTTATAAACAGTTATGGCTATGACAATAATTATTACAATCAATATTCCGTACTGGATAACAGAAGATATCCATCCTGACACATGAAGACCTAGGGAGCTGAATAATTCTCCTATCCAATTGTGTTCTGCTTCCTTTTGTAGTTCATGAACATTTTCATCAATTTGTTCCAATTGACTAATATCTTTTTCTACTTCCTGAGTGACATTTGGGATGTGTACACAACAATGTTCGTCTTTTGCATACAGGTATCCACAGACTCCGTGCTCTTTTAATAGGATTAAATCTAAAGCCATTTGATTCTGTACTGTCATTCTGGTAGTGGCTTGCAGTTGCAAATTTAAATCTTTAAATCCTTTCTTAGTCACAGCAGCCAATCTTTCGGTTTGGCCCATTAATTTGAACAACATTTCTCTGTTTCGATAAGTCGAGATAGGCGCAAACAAAGATTCTAATACCCACCCAAATTTAACTCCCGCTGATGGTTCATGCCAATCTCCCAACCCTAAGTCATCAATATTTTCACTAATTTCTCTTTTTCTTCGTGGTTGTATTTCTACTGATGTTAACTTATCCTGCTTCCAGAATGGACAGAGAGTAGGTATCCCTAGCGTGACAGGTACAACTGGACCATTTATCGGCATGTGGGTGGTCCACTGGCCATGTCCCATTACTCACACCAAATTTCCTAGGCTCCTAACTGTGGTGGTACGACAATCAATGTTTTTCACAGATCCCTTAATAGTATGATTATATCTCCGGCATTCACATCTTAACTGCAAGAGGGTCCTAACTGGTATTTGCCCGATTTCATCATCAGGGGTGTCGCAGGTATATATCCGAGTGCAAGTCCAATTTTCTTTTATATGTGTTTCTGTCCTCCAATTATGATTTCCTCTATTTCCTGTAGAATAAGTTTGATTCCTTTTCCCTTTCCAGTGAATACACCACTGTACTTTTCTAATATAACTATAAGTTTCTAGTAGGCTGGGTCCCCAAATTGTTTGCCACTCTTCCATGGTTGTGGAGCTAGTAATATTTTGACATACTTCTTCTTGCTTTTCTCGTTTTATTTGAACCTGAACTTTAGAACATGGGTGCATTACTGGACCTGTAACTAAACAAGTTCCCTTTAATTTGTCAATGTTTTTGC
Organism: Neopelma chrysocephalum; assembly: GCF_003984885.1. NCBI lineage: Eukaryota > Metazoa > Chordata > Aves > Passeriformes > Pipridae > Neopelma > Neopelma chrysocephalum. The sequence goes on along the minus strand of NW_020928918.1, from coordinate 4,615 downwards.
TTGTTACCCATGTTCCAACTACTACCCATCGGAAATATCCAGGCATCTGTTCACATTGTTTTTTTAGTCATTTTGTCCAATAACAAACATGCATTTGTCATTTCATTCTATGTTTTGGTTACAAATCTGCAATTCCATGTAGTATTCTTAAACATTTTAGGAATTTCTGGCACTGGAATTATTCCCCATGGGATTGGGTCTCCTGCAGCATGAGGCATAGGGAGACATGCAGTGATTTTTGTGACATTCTGTACTCTCCCAAAATCACGAATTAGGCCTACGACTAAGTTTTCTTGTTCTACTTCTCTATCTGGAATTTGCAGGTTACTTACTTACTTGTCGGGTTATTCTTTCAACTCTAAAATAAACAGTAGTAGTTCCAGCATCCCACCAATCATCTTTACTTATCCAACAAATATATTGACTTTCGTCTTCCCCTCTTTGTATTTCTTTAATTATTAAAACTATGACTTCTACCCGTTTTTCAATTTGACATTTTCTTCCCGATTTTAAATTTTGTCCTCTGAACCACCACCCATACTTTAGATACTGCCTCCCTTGAGTCTTACAGTTCAAAATTAAATCTCTTCCCTCTACTGCTGAGTAGGCCCCATGTTCTGGCTTAATTCCTAATCCTCGAGGAGGTGTGGCTACCACTGTCCTTATTCCATAATTTCCTTCATTTCCACAAGTAACTACACAAAGAGAGGTTCCTTCTGTCTTTCCAATCCTGGGGTTTGGAATGTTTAACCATCCTCTACCTCCTTCGCTATTTGACCACCAGCTTATTCCTTGAGTTTGCACCTTCCAGGATTGGTCCGTTATATTTAATTTCCACCACTTCACTCGAACGGTTTTCCTACAGTGGTCGTCAAACCTAAAGGTACAATTAATCTTTAGAGGAGGTCCATCCCACATGTCCACCTGTTGCCTGGTAGGTATAACATGTACTTTGGTTGCCATTTTTCGAGTTACATTTAAAGTCTGTATTTCTATGTCTCCATAATCAAAACTCTCCCAAATCCGAAGTACACAAATGTATGTCCCTTCCATGCTTTTAGACACTTTGGGTACCTGCAGGGTGGTATAACCCTTTTGTTGTGTCACATTCCAAACCATCGTCACTCCTTCTGTCATAATTTGGTCTTGTTCTCTCCACCGCCATTTCACATTCACCTCGCTCGATTCAACTCCCTGGTCATCAGAAAACAAACATGTTAAATTTACATCAGTATTTTCTGGTACAAGTAAATAAGGATCTGGGGTCTTAATTCTCACGGTGGTCTCTGCTAAACTCATCAACCCCAGGAACACCACGATCCTCAATTGTTGGCTCGAAATACCATCCTTGTGAGTGAGAGAGGTTCTACCGACCACGAGACTGAAACCTTCTTGATTCGGGTGTAATGGATCCAATTGTCGATTCCCTCGACCTTCACCGCCGTGTAAGTGGTCATTATCACCTGGCGAGGACCGTCCCATGTTTCCTTTAATGGTTCCACCGACCAGTTTTTCACATAGACTTGGTCTCCTGGAGAAATGTCATGAACCAGATTCTCCAGGGGCAGAGGCCGATTCCACTGCAATGTTCTTCTGAGGGCTGTGAGAGTCTTATTTGAAGATAACACATAATTAAATACTGCTTGATCACCCACTATATGAGGATCCCTTTGCTAGGTAGCTGCATGATAGGGTTTGCCATACAATATCTCATATGGACTTACTCCTATTCTTTCTCTTGGTTTGAAGCAGGGCACATATAGTATGAGTAAGCGTTTCTACATGGCTCTACAACAACTAAATCACACAAATATATGTAAAAGGTGGGGTTTCCCATCTCTGTAAAAGTAGCAAGCACTTTTAGTTTTCTCATCTAATTAAAATCTATTTGAATGATTCATGCAGGTTTCCTGCATGTATTGGTGCTGTCAATAGTATATTAAGGATAGCAATCATGTAAACAGTGCCTAGAGAAAAACCTGTTTCTTTATTAATTCTGATTCTTTATTAATTTGGATATTACTAGTCTTTTTATCTTCACCAGTCCTGGGGGAGTTCAGCCATCGCGGCTTCCGTGTCCCACAACCTAGGCTCTTCCTTTTTTTTGGCGTTTCCTCCTCTGCCTCGCCTGTCGGCTCGATTGCTTCGAGTCACAGGGTGTTTCATCTTCTCGGCAGCAGGAGTCCCAAGTAGGAATATGCCTCTTTTTAGTGAGACGTGCTGTATATGCGGGCCACGAGGCAGCCTTTACCATAGGCTCGTTACACGACACGGCACTAACATCCCGTCGGCACTGGACTTTTACTATATCCACTACGAAAGGAGCTCCTACATAATATAAATAACAGAAATTTTGAGGGTTTATTCCATAAGTGTCACAATTCCAATATTCGGGGGAATCCCACGGAACTCCCTTTCTTTCTAACTGTTTTAATGCCCAATCAGTGAATTCTCGTTCTGATCGATAGCACTGATCACAGACTCCTCTAGGAGGATATCCGTCTCTACAGTGCGTCCATCATTTCTCTTGGCACCTTTTACATTTAAAACAAACAAATGGATAACATTTACAACCTGGTGTATTACACCACACTCTTATATCTCGTGTATCAATTTCTTTTGGGTCTGCGTGTTCTCGATATGTTATGTTAAAACCTAGCTCAACGTATTTTAACAGATTTTTGTGCCCCAATTCGTAGTATTTTAACACATTTTCATGCCCCAAATATTCTATAATATACAAACAAAGATAACATGAATGCCACAATAAATGCTAGTAGACACTTAATTCTTAAAAGTAAAGTAGTAAAATTGCTTAATGTCTCTATCATAACTTTTCTTCTTAAGACTACCTTGGTGTCTTCCAGGAGTGTCGACTACTTGCCAGCGTGAGGGATTCGCTAATCTTTCAATGCAACTGACATGTGTCCATCCATGTTTTGCAGCTCGAATTGGTGTTTCTACACTTTCACAGCCCTGTTAAAAATATGCACTCACAGTGTATTTATTTAATGAGCAACATACTAACATTTTGGTATGAGACTCATCTTTGTCAGTATATTATATAGCAGCATTAAATGTAGCAGCATTAGATATAGCAGCAGTAAAATCTCCATTCACTCTTCTTGCTTCTGACTCTCTTCCTCTCTCCTTCTTTCTCTTAAAGAAAACAAGTAAATATCTTCACTGGCTTCTAACCATATAGCAGCATAAAAACTCTCTTCTGGGCAAAAAGGTTTTTTATCGCTAACATACCAATTTAAAAGTTCACAGACCCAATTCTTAAAAGTACCACACATGGGCCAGTAGGTATTATTTCCTATTCTTCTACCTCCCCACGCTTCAATACAATACTTAATCATTTTTTTTTCCTTTGATCTTCTATAAGTGCTGGAATAACAACTCCAGTTCTCTAAGAGGTTCTCTAAGGGACTCTCAGGGGGAATCCTCAGCATCCTAGCCTCAAAGTCACCTTTTACTAATCTTTTTCTCAGAGGGCTATCTGTAATCTCTCTCTGAGGTTCTTCTTTTTTACTACTTCTTTCGCTCTTTCCACCATCACTCTTAATACCATTTCTTTTTCTGTTGAATCCAGAATTGTATCTAACAATACCTGTAAATCATTCCAGTCCGGATTTTGAGTTTTTATTACCATTTTTATAATACAAGTCACCCGCTCCGGATTTTCTCTATATGTCCCAGCTGACTGTTTCCAAATTAATATATCATTAGTTAAAAAAAGAAACTTTCATCATGACTTTTCCTCCGTCCGCTCCAACTGCTTCCCGCAAAGGAGCCATTAATCTAGGGGGGTGAGAGTGTAGCGTCTGTCTCCCCTCTCCTTCCCCGTCTCCCCTCTCTACTCCTTCCCCTTTCCCCTCGCCCCTTCCGAGTCCGTTCTGCTAGCAGAGTTCTATCAAAATCACATTTTCGCCCTCTCATTTCCTCCTCATCCGAGGACGATTCTAACGGGGGCATGGTGGGTGATTGTGCCCTCACACGTGAAGGGAGGCTATCTCCCGGAGGCGCCCTTGGAGTTATGCCAGGGGAGACTAACAAAGACACATCCTCCTCTGGTTCTGAAAACCGTATTTTCCGCTCTTGACATCCTATGCATTTATCACCCAGTTCTTTCAAAATCAACATACCACATTCTTTTTGCCATTCAGTCTTACGTTTTAAATAATAAAACAGATCTAGATACGGTGTTTCATTCCACATCTTGTTTTCCCGTAAATATTGCATCAAGGGGGTTATAATTTCCGGAGTCAATGAACCATTCCTAGGCCACTGCATTCCTTCTGTCTCATATTGAGGCCATACATTATTACAATAATCAATCAATTGTTTCTTGGTTAACTTCTTGTCTGAAATTTCCTTCCTTCCAGTGTTTTAATAAGCAACCAAGCGGAGAATCGCTAGGGATATCATTTTCTACACAAGACAGTGCCCTAAAGGTTTTAAACGGCATCATACTGACTCACACACACACACACACCACAGTCTGGATTCAAAATCAAATTCACAATAACACAACGATATAAACCAATTACTTATTCCAAAACCAAAACCAACTCGCCAATTCTCCCTCTGAGTGGCGAGTGCTGGTACAGCG
>NW_020928917.1:294-488 GCF_003984885.1 Neopelma chrysocephalum | reverse complement strand
TAAGCCATTAATTTATAAGATAATTTTAAAAGCTGACCCTATAAAAGAGTGCACATATTCTACTTAAGCAAGAAATAACAACATCTATCCCCCGTGCATGCAATAATAAAAAGGGCAAACATTTTTCAATAGCGGCCTTGCAGCCCATTGTTTTGTGTCCATTTTTAACACTATAGAAATGTTAAATTATGTAT
>NW_020928917.1:0-194 GCF_003984885.1 Neopelma chrysocephalum | reverse complement strand
TAAGCCATTAATTTATAAGATAATTTTAAAAGCTGACCCTATAAAAGAGTGCACATATTCTACTTAAGCAAGAAATAACAACATCTATCCCCCGTGCATGCAATAATAAAAAGGGCAAACATTTTTCAATAGCGGCCTTGCAGCCCATTGTTTTGTGTCCATTTTTAACACTATAGAAATGTTAAATTATGTAT
>NW_020928916.1:0-679 GCF_003984885.1 Neopelma chrysocephalum | reverse complement strand
ATTGCTGAGGAGTCAGGGGGGACACGAGAAGGAGCAGAGACGGTTTGGGGGCAGTGGGAGACCCAGAGGAGTGTGGAGTCAGAGAGTGGCTTAAACAGTGTGGAAAATACAGCACAGTCATGCAAAACGAGTCTGTGATTCCTGATAAAAGCAGAAAACAGGTGCTGAAAAGGGGCATATTTGTGAAACGTGCCTGTTCCTTGTGTGAGCTGATCAGACATGCTTCGTGTCTGGGTGTGCTGGGGGTGTGCTGTGGAGGTGCCACTCCTGTAGGACACAGGACTCATGTGCACAGCAGGGACACGGTGGTGTGGCACGTGTTGTCCTTCTGTGCGGGCACAGGGACAGGCCCGGCACATGTCTGAGCTCCTGCTGGGGCAGCAGAAGCTACTCAGGGGAAGAGGTGGTGGTGGTCTGTCTCCTGCAAGAGGTGGAGCAGTTTGTGCACCATGATCTCAATGGTAGCCACCATTCTGGAGACCATGGAAAGGTTGTAGAGACTAGTGAGGCTGTAGAGACCATGGAGAGATGGTAGAGACCATGATGAGGTTTTAGGGACTGTGGTGATGTTGTAGAGACATGGTGAGGCTGCAAAGACCATGGAAAGGTTGTAGAGACCATGGTGAGGCTACAGAGACCATGGAAAGGTTGTAGAGACCATGGTGAGGCTGCAGAGACC
>NW_020928915.1:0-647 GCF_003984885.1 Neopelma chrysocephalum | reverse complement strand
ATTGCTGAGGAGTCAGGGGGGACACGAGAAGGAGCAGAGACGGTTTGAGGGGAGCGGGAGACCCAGAGGAGTGTGGAGTCAGAGAGTGGCTTAAACAGTGTGGAAAATACAGCACAGTCATGCAAAACGAGTCTGTGATTCCTGATAAAAGCAGAAAACAGGTGCTGAAAAGGGGCATATTTGTGAAACGTGCCTGTTCCTTGTGTAAGCTGATCAGACATGCTTCGTGTCTGGGTGTGCTGGGGGTGTGCTGTGGAGGTGCCACTCCTGTAGGACACAGGACTCATGTGCACAGCAGGGACACGGTGGTGTGGCATGTGTTGTCCTTCTGTGAGGGCACAGGGACAGGCCTGGCACATGTCTGAGCTCCTGCTGGGGCAGCAGAAGCTACTCAGGGGAAGAGGTGGTGGTGGTCTGTCTCCTGCAAGAGGTGGAGCAGTTTGTGCACCATGATCTCAATGGTAGCCACCATTCTGGAGACCATGGAAAGGTTGTAGAGACTAGTGAGGCTGTAGAGACCATGGAGAGATGGTAGAGACCATGATGAGGTTTTAGGGACTGTGATGATGTTGTAGAGACATGGTGAGGCTGCAGAGACTGTGGAAAGGTTGTAGAGACCATGGAAAGGTTGTAGAGACCATGGTGAG
>NW_020928914.1:0-1611 GCF_003984885.1 Neopelma chrysocephalum | reverse complement strand
TTGTAGTGGTTTGAACCAGGTTTTCCCCCTGAAACTAAGAAAGTGGTAACCCCCAGGGGGTGGTGACCCTTGGGGCTTGACCAATCAGTGCTCCTGCAAAATATAAACATATCTCTGGAGACCGAAAAGGAAGCAGTGGTTCTTGTGCTGAGAAGAAGAGGTGGCCATGTTGTGGTGAGCCACGAGGAGAAGGGGCTCCGGCCCCTTGGGGGCCTTTGCCCCCCCCCAGCCCCAAGTTGGGGGGCTGCAGGGACTCAGAACTGAACTAAGTGCCTGTGTCTGAGATGCCGAAGGAGTTTTCTCCACTGCGAGTGGGTGACGGAGCAGCAGGGACAGCAGCATCCGAAGAACAGTGGCAAAGAGCCAACTGATAAAGACCAAAAGGAACAACATAAGCCAGTATGCAACCAGGGCAGACAGAGAGCTGTCTAAAGAGAAGGAAAAGAGAAGAGCCAACAGCAGAAAAGCAGGACAAGAGACCCGAGCCAGCAGCAGGAAGAGAGTTTCGGAGGGTAAGAACTGGACAAACCAAAACCCCCAAACTCACTAGAGACCCCTCTGAGAAGAAGAGGAGGGGGTGGTGGACTGAGAGGAGTCCTAAAGTGCAGTATGCACTGCTGAGAGGAGCTAGGAAGCTCATGGCCTCCTGAGAGATAAGCCAGGACGGCCGAAGGAATGTGTGTGTGGGGGGTGACCTTGGCCCCCCCTGCTCCAGCTTCAGAGAAGCTGGCAGCCATCTTTGAGGCAGAGCATGGGAGCTCTGCACAGGGGCTTGATTTCCCCTGAGGATACCAGACCGTCACGGAGACCCCGGTGCTTCGTGATATGACCATGGTGTAGCGGCCGTGTCTGGGGTTACGCAGCCCATGGAAAGACCCCTTGTTTGGAGACGGGGGCCGAGAGAGACTTGGAAACCTCCCTCGTGTGTGCTGGCAGAGAGCCAGCAACTGTTTCTGGTGGAAGAGAAGAAGAGAGCCTGCTGCCTAGAGAGGAAGACCTGCTGCTCACAGACTGGAAGGGGTCTTTTCTTCTTCTTCTCTCCTGGACTTTTATTTGGAGGGAGAAGAGATTTGGCCCATTGTAAATATTATTGTCATGGTAGAGATAGATATAGAGTTAAGATTGTATACAATGTATTATAGTATTTATTCATGTGTATAGTCTTTGTAATATATTCCTTCCCCCCATATTGAGTCTCGTGTTTTTGTCTGGAAAACCCATCTCACATGGGGTTGAGATGTGGGTGGGGGGCTAGGAATCAGAATTGGATTTTGGGCCTGCTGAAACCATGACAAAATGGTAGCAGAGGATGGTTTCGATCAGATAAGAGATGCTTGAGATAACAGGAAAGTTTCCAGACAAAACACGGACTGTACTATTGTTGATAAAGTAAGGCTATAGTAATGTAAGTGCTTGATATAGAGTTAAGTTCATAGTAGAATTGTGCTAATGTGTAGTGGAGAGATTTTGATTATATTTGGATTTATAGAAGAGTATATGTTGATTGCAGAGTATTAGAATTGTTGTGATATGTTTAGATTTTGCAGGAGCAGGGGGTGGAGTGTTGTAGTGGTTTGAACCAGGTTTTCCCCCTGAAACTAAGAAAGTGGT
>NW_020928913.1:0-678 GCF_003984885.1 Neopelma chrysocephalum | reverse complement strand
TTGCTTCCTTTCATTAACTAGAAGGTAGGTTGGAGTGGAGATCCAGATGAGGCATCTTACTGCTGATGAGCCACTCTGCCTTATTCTGGAGATTTTCACATATAAAGAATATATTTGCCACCTTTTGTGTGACCTAGGAGTAAAGGCTGAGAGCGCTGTGACTGGGCTAAGGTGTCATCTAGTAGCAGCCTTAAAATACTTGAAGGAGAGTTTAAAGACAATAACAGTGTGTTCCTCTATGGAAATAGATATTTCAGGGGAAAACAGCATTGGACTGTGGCTTTACTTAAGTGAGTCTTAGAAACCTTCATATATAGAGACCTCACAGACTCTCTGGACAAGTTCTTGCAGTGTCCCTTAGTGGTCCCTCCTCCAGTGTCCTACCTGAACCTCCTAAGCCACAGTCCAATGCTGTTTTCCCCTGAAATATCTATTTCCATAGAGGAACACACTGTTATTGTCTTTAAACTCTCCTTCAAGTATTTTAAGGCTGCTACTAGATGACACCTTAGCCCAGTCACAGCGCTCTCAGCCTTTACTCCTAGGTCACACAAAAGGTGGCAAATATATTCTTTATATGTGAAAATCTCCAGAATAAGGCAGAGTGGCTCATCAGCAGTAAGATGCCTCATCTGGATCTCCACTCCAACCTACCTTCTAGTTAATGAAAGGAAGCAA
>NW_020928912.1:0-330 GCF_003984885.1 Neopelma chrysocephalum | reverse complement strand
TCTGGATCTCCACTCCAACCTACCTTCTAGTTAATGAAAGGAAGCAAGTGGAGAAGGGTATTGCTGTGAGTGGTGGTAGCCTTGTGTAATGTGCAGGTGCAGTGTAGCCGTCCAGAAGGTTGGGTGGAGGTTTGACTATGATGGGTGAAGATTCACAGGAGGTAATTAGGATGGATAACTGAAGGGTAGCAACTGTCACTTTCTAATATCACGTATTCCTGGTGTTCATTACCTGCTGTAATCAGAGTAAGTGAAAAGAAGCCTGGAAGTGCATCTGCTTTGAGGCTGTGATGTGCTTGGTCCGGGGTTGGGGTAGGCAGCATGGGGGTT
>NW_020928911.1:0-1026 GCF_003984885.1 Neopelma chrysocephalum | reverse complement strand
TGGGGGTTTTTGTTTGCCATCTGAGAAATGAAATTCCTTCATGTGCGAAAGAATGTCCGTACTTAGTATCCATTACACTGGTATCACAGAACTTTACTACTAAACTTTCTGCTTCCTAAATTAGCTGCAGAGGCAAAACATACGTCAAAAGCACCTCCAATAACAGGCAGTAATCATAACCTCATAGCAAGTGAAATATTACATGAAGCAGAGAGTTTAGTAGTAAAGTTCTGTGATACCAGTGTAATGGATACTAAGTACGGACATTCTTTCGCACATGAAGGAATTTCATTTCTCAGATGGCAAACAAAAACCCCCACGCCCTTTCAAGAATGTGATGTCAAGAGAAAACCAATGATAAATACAGAGCACCCACTCCTGGACAAAAAGTTCACAAAGCAAAAGCATTTATGAAAGATCTGTACTTCAAAGATGGAAATCATTTGCATATTCTGATAAATGGGGGTTTTTGTTTGCCATCTGAGAAATGAAATTCCTTCATGTGCGAAAGAATGTCCGTACTTAGTATCCATTACACTGGTATCACAGAACTTTACTACTAAACTCTCTGCTTCATGTAATATTTCACTTGCTATGAGGTTATGATTACTGCCTGTTATTGGAGGTGCTTTTGACGTATGTTTTGCCTCTGCAGCTAATTTAGGAAGCAGAAAGTTTAGTAGTAAAGTTCTGTGATACCAGTGTAATGGATACTAAGTACGGACATTCTTTCGCACATGAAGGAATTTCATTTCTCAGATGGCAAACAAAAACCCCCATTTATCAGAATATGCAAATGATTTCCATCTTTGAAGTACAGATCTTTCATAAATGCTTTTGCTTTGTGAACTTTTTGTCCAGGAGTGGGTGCTCTGTATTTATCATTGGTTTTCTCTTGACATCACATTCTTGAAAGGGCGTGGGGGTTTTTGTTTGCCATCTGAGAAATGAAATTCCTTCATGTGCGAAAGAATGTCCGTACTTAGTATCCATTACACTGGTATCACAGAACTTTACTACTAAACT
>NW_020928910.1:0-564 GCF_003984885.1 Neopelma chrysocephalum | reverse complement strand
GTCTGCTTCATTAATACTAACACTAGAGTCTGTCATAATGATCTTGAGGTTAGCAGCAATATTCACTGAGCAGGGAAGAGATTTCTGTGCCCTGAAGAAACTCAGAAGAGAAACCCAACAATGTGCGCTCATGCATCCACTTCAAGTACTCGCTTCAACTTGCCGTGTGGGTGTCTTTCTCTGGCAGATGATCTGCTCTTACTTCAGGGCTCAGATCTCAAACATGTTGCAGTGTGATTCAGGGCTTGATCCTGCAAGTCACTGTGCAAACAGCAGCAGCCTGAACAAGCTGTGGCCAAACCACACTGGCCAGGATCAAGCCCTGAATCACACTGCAACATGTTTGAGATCTGAGCCCTGAAGTAAGAGCAGATCATCTGCCAGAGAAAGACACCCACACGGCAAGTTGAAGCGAGTACTTGAAGTGGATGCATGAGCGCACATTGTTGGGTTTCTCTTCTGAGTTTCTTCAGGGCACAGAAATCTCTTCCCTGCTCAGTGAATATTGCTGCTAACCTCAAGATCATTATGACAGACTCTAGTGTTAGTATTAATGAAGCAGAC
>NW_020928909.1:3534-6507 GCF_003984885.1 Neopelma chrysocephalum | reverse complement strand
TGTCGCGGTAGGAACGGCCGTGCGACATAAAAAAGGTTCCAACAAAGTTTATTTCCAGGAAAAAGACAGCACACCGGGGCTGCTTAGCAGTCCCTTTAAGTACAGTTTTTGAACACACGTAATCCACACGGATAGGACAGTTCAAACTCACACACCAGAATTCTTACGGCTAATAGGTGCATTTTCTAAACTCTACTTTCTCACAACAACTTTGCTCTTTCTCAAAACAGCCCTGTGAGGTTCCCACAACAGTCCCGAGCACCTGCTCTTATTTTTCTCTCATGCTGATGTTTTTCCCAACCACTCTTGTTCAAAACAGGTCTCTGTTCTCATGAGACAATGTTCCTGTTCTCACGGGACAGCTTCTTCAGGATGCATCAGTATATTGTCAGGATCAGGGCCTCAGTCCTCTCTTTCAGTCCATCTCAGGGGTACACTTTGATCTGGTCAACATCGACTGCTTCGTCGATAAGTGCCAGGCTGCTGACAGGTTCTCTGTCAACCCCCGACAATTCCCCCTCTTTTTTTATTTTATGCCACAAAGATGGCTTTGACAGTCTGTTGCAGGGCCCTTTGCAACAGGCCAATCAAACAAGGCAGCAGCATTGGCAACCCCTGATCCAAAGCTAAAAAGAAAACACAGCATTCTACAATAAGGATAGACAACAACATTTCACCAAGAAAGAATCCAGAGAGCTCGTCCACCATTCAGAACAAGGGTTCACTATAGTTCAAGAGATCCATGTAATATATTCCCCCAAAGTCTCAACACTCCAATACAAAAGCATTGTTAAGTTCGCACACACATATATTGTAACATATGTATACCTACACAGTCTCTTTCTCTCATACAATCTCTCTTCAATCATTCATTGGTGGCCACCTCAGTCACTCTTCACTCACGCATAACATTTTAATTGACACAGTTTACATTTTAAGTAGTTATTGGCTGTGTACTTCTCAGTCTGTCATTTTTGATAGTCACGTCTAACAACTGTATATAAGGCCTAAAAAATTTAAATGAGATCTATTCTGATTTAGCATCTGTTTATGTGCCTTCATAGTCTCTTTCCCCCCTTTTTATATTTTAAAATGTTCGTTTGATGTGTAAAATGTGTTCTTGACAACAATGTGTTTTATGAGTGAGGTAGGAAGGAGATGATTAAGGAACATCAAGAGAAATCACACATCATGCGTTACATACACTACTTGATCTTATTTTTAGTTCCACTTGTCCTGTGGGCTTATTTGCATAGGTGTTTAGGTCAGTTCACTGTGGAGACAACGTAGTTCCGATGCTCAGGCCATACAGCTAATCTAGTTATGCAAAAAAAATCTTATCATTTGGCTGAATCAACTTCCCCAATGAGTTTGCTGCAGGAAGACACCGGACTGCAGTAACCTGGATTAAGCTGAAATTTTCTGAATTACTCTTAATCATTCTTGTAGTAAGCAGACATATAGGAGGGCACAAGGAAAAAAATCAACAATTTAAACCTTTGAATTTAACTGCAACGAGTTAAAGAACTGTTTAAATAATAAAAATCTCAGGAGCTTTTAAACATCAGTAATTTAAGCATAAACCTTCTATTCATGTGTAAAATTCAGGGTTATGTCATTGTAATAGCACATCATCTAATTCTATATTTTCGTTCATCTTTTAGTAACATGCTGTAAGAGCTGTAAAGTAATACAAATGGTACTTCACTTTTTGAATTCGCATCTTGATTGAACTAAAGGAATATTGTATCAAATATGGATTAATTAGTTTGTACAATACGTTTTCATGGGATCATCCACTCAACAGTGTTAACACTGAAAAGGAATTTCTGAATGTTTACATTAGGTATAATAAAAGAAGCTTCACAGCAGTAGTCACTAAAAGAAAACAAAACAGTTATTAGAATTCATGCAGTAGATTGCAAATAATTCTGTTAAAGAGGTTCATACCCCCTCACACCGAGTATAATGTAACCTTTAGAGATTTATGCTGGATGTCTGCAGTGTAACATGCACTTCAACCTGCAAGAATTGTTTTAGCTGTGGAAAGTTAGCAAATTACAACATTACTCGTCCTTATAGTTTTTTCAAAACTTCCCAAATCGTGGAGAAGTTAAACCAATGTCTGAGCTACGTGAGTAATGTGTGATTGGCAGCAACACACGATTTTTGTTTATAACCGGTACCTAGAAAAATGAATAGATAAGTCACTATTACAGTCTGCTAATACAGCTTGAAATTCAGTGTCTTCTGTGAGAAGTCAGTCCAAGTTGTCTCTGATGTCTGGGAAGTAGTTAACTCTCAGCCCTTGTTCATCTGCTTCTTTTAGTTGTTCTTCACCTTCAATAAAAAAACTCACAAATTTGTTATTAATAGTTCAGTCAGTTTTAAGTGGGTATCATGGGTAATTTTACAGTTTTTCTTTGAAGCTGAAGGCCTAGTGATGATTCTTTGCAGTGTAATTCTCTCTGTTGGAGATAGGTTCCATGGCTTGGTTCTTTGAATTTTTCCTGGAGCATCCTTCAATCCTGCTTCTCAAATAACATTGATTAGAATAATCACATTTAGTTTTAACTCATCTTTTTAGGTCTCTAACTTCTGTATTTTCTTTTACTTGTTTTTATCATTTTTGAGCAGCATTTTATCATGTTGTACTGCGGAACAATTCTCTCCTATCGTAAAGTAAAACACACTGAATCACTGTAACTTCGATAAAAGCAAGTAACAGCTTTCATTAGGAAGAAACAATTGGCTGTTCAAAATCCCAGCATATGGAAATCTTTCAGAGGATGGGATTACTAATTTTGATAAGGATTTTAGTTGCATTATTGGATTAAATATAGTTTTGCATCTTTTACTTTTCTACTATCAAGCCACACATGGCTTGGGATTTGAGCAAGATTCACAAATTCATAGAGCAGATCCCTGTCTCTCTGAATGTAAAAAATGAAACTGGAGAACAGTCACGTCTCT
>NW_020928909.1:0-3434 GCF_003984885.1 Neopelma chrysocephalum | reverse complement strand
ACTATATGATCAGCTAGGATTTAGAAACAGCTAATTCTGACTTTTTCCTGATATTTATATATTTTTCTGGGATATGTGTGAAAACTTTAAACATCTTATTTAAACACAATAAGTGTAACAGTTCAACTTACATCAATGTATTTAAGAAGTTAACACTCGTAAAGTAGCTTTCAACTTTAGCAATTTACACAAAGTCACAGTAAAACTCACTCAGGTTGCTTTAAACTAGGGTTTTGCTCACAAGAGTATATCAGGGGATCTAGGACGCACACCTGGCAAAGCAGCAACAGTTTTGATTTAAACTTGTTACCTAATAACAGAGACACACTTCTGCTGCTTAGGACAGATGCAATTTAAACTTGAAATGCCGTCTGTTGTTAAGTAATTTCTTGTATTATATTTTTAGATTTTATGTCTATTATCACAAAGGTGGAAACTTCCAGTTAGAAACAATTTATTTATTTTTCCTTTTTTCTCTGGCAAAAACTGCCTCTGTCAAATAAGATATTTTTGAGTTAGGTGTTCCACCAAGTAAGTCTACCTTAAAGTTTCCTTAACAATTTCAAAAAATCTATCTATAAAACACAGAAGTTACGAAAAAATGTTTACAGAGCTGTTTGAGCAGAGGGGGGGGAAGAGGGAAGGTAGAGCAGCTGTGGTTAGCAGCTCTGTCGGAAAAATCACTCCCCCCACATCCTTGGAATTTTCTTATCACAGGCAGTTTTCAGTCGTTAGCTTAAAAACTCTATTTCTCCATTACATTTATATATGTATTTTAACACAATTTTGGTTATTTTAATGAACAACTTCAGAAAACAGTTAGTAAGACTATGTTAGGAAATTGTAAAAACAATTTCTCTCTCCAATCAGAAGGTTACAAAGTTGCAATTTTACAAAGTCGGACAGCTTCACTACTGCTTAGTTGCAAAGCAACAGACCATCGTTATCAGGCGAAATATACTCTGCCTCTCTCCCTGGCAAGGGAAGGCTTTTAACTTTTCTTTTTCCCTCTTCTCCTGGCAAAGAACTTTGTTTCTTCACATACACACACAGTAACAATAATATTGTGAGCTCACAAAAACACATTTGACAGACACTAGAGTTAACACAAGAACCAACAAAAACATGAGAAGGCAACTTTCTGCCCCCTCTTTTCCTCCCCCCGCGGTAGGAGTCGTCTTCTTCAGGCTTCCACGACATTAAACTTAATCTGTTGCATATCTCCTGTGCTTAGAAAAATGTCCTGGCCTTCCACATCAGCTACAAGTAACTTCTGCCTCTGTTGTTTTATTTTCCTGCTTGTTCCCCTTTTGCTTGACTGGGCATTCAGCCTTAAAATGTCCTTGCTTTCCACACCCATGGCATTTGGGATTAGGTCGAAGGACAGCAGCTAATGCAGTCATTTTATGAGCCACCGATCCCGCTTTAGAGCATGCTGCCACCATTTCAGGGATGGATGGATTCCCAGGCACTGCCTCGATTATTCTTTGGTAATCTTCATTAGCATTATCCTTGGCTAACTCCAGGCAGAGCCTTTGTCTGAGATCTTCATCATCTACTTGCTTTTCCAGTGAGGTGGCTATGCGTTCTACAAATTGCAGGAATGGTTCCTTAACCCCCTGTTTCACGGTGGTGTACTTAGGCTTTGGAGCTGCCAGCTCCATTGATTGTATGAGTGCTGACATTCCCATACGTTGGCATTGCTCTAGCAATGCAGGGGGCCACTGAGATTGAATTTGAGGGTTTGAAAAAACTGGACCCGTTCCCATCAATGCACCAACGCCAGCCCCTCGCCTCGGATCTCCTTGGAGCAGCTGCATGTTATCTAGTGCAGTTCTCTCAGCGAGCTTTCTCCAATTTGCGAGAAATACTTGATACTGAATCGGTTGAAACAGAATTTGTGCAAGATGTGAAATATCATAGGGTGCTAATAGGTCTGTATTTATCACCCTTATCAGTCTCGTTACCTCTGCGGAATTTATCCCGTATTTAGAGGCACACATCTGCAAATCTTGTACCACTTTCCACGCAAACGGAATGTGCTCATCCTGTCTTCCCGAGCCTGGCACCGCCTTGAAAATCGGGAAAGCCTCATGACCCGTAGGTACAACTGCATCACACGTTTCAGAGGGATAACCAATCCTGTCCAGCAGATTCCAGTCCCCTATTTCTGTGGCCCTTTGTTTTACTTGATTCCAAAATTTGCCTGGATGTCTAGGCAACACAGTGACAGTTACAGGGGGTAGAGTCCATGGCTCTGCCGCTCTCCGAAGGGGCCGAGAAATAGCTCTTTTCTGTCTATCAGTGACAGGGAACTGGCAAACAGCTCTCTCCGTGTTATCAGTGGCAGGATGACTAACCACAGCCTCCTCATCCTCATCCTCATCACTACTGGACAATGCAGTATGAAGGGGCTTATCCCGAACAACATGAGAAACAGAGGGCTCCCGGCATTCGTCCTGAGCATCAAACTCTGCCAGCTGTTGCGCAGGAGTTTTATAGAGAGACGGAGCGATATCTGTAGGGGTTTTCCAAAGCTGAGGCATTTTTAATTGTTCGTTAGGCGTAACATATTTGCAGCTCGACTTAGACTCATGTTTGCTGACAGCTAGTTGCTCATTAGGTGTAGAATATTTACGACTTAGCCCAGTGCCAGTTTTGTTTTTAGTTGAGCTTTCTACAGAAGCCTGTGAATGGCTTGGACCGCTGCCAGCTGAGTCTTTATCTGAACTTTTCAAGGATTCTGACTGTTCTTTTACAGTATCAGTTGAGCCCCCCTCTTTCGGGCCCGAAGCATTTTGCACTGCATCCGACCCAGCCTCAGCTTCTCCTGATTTCTGCTCTTGCTGCCACTCTTTTAGAGTATCAAACAACAAACGCCAGGTAACTGCGAGATCGCTTGCCTCTTTCGATCCCTTAGATAGTTCATCCCATAGCTTATCACCGACTTTTTGCCATGCAGATATGCTAAACGCGGTACTAGATGTGGCCTCAAAGCCTTGCTTTCTGCACCACAGCAACACGCGCCGCAAAGCAAAGTCAGTAACCTTGACATTCTTTTGGTTAAGGAGGGATTTCCACGTAGATAGAACTACACTTTCCTCCTTCGTTATATGCTGTCCCATTGTTAAATTATTGTTCCCGGTGGCACCCTCGTTAGCTTACCTAATAAGGGTCAAGAAGTTTTCGATCCGGATCGTTTTCCGCGGGACCCAACCCCGCTCTCAAGCTTCACCGGGCTCCGTTCCCCCTGTGCCTCGCCCCACAGGTCTCTTTCTCTCTCTTGGAGAGAAAAATCTTCTGCTCCTTCCCTCTCTCCCAGGAGGGAAATCACGGCAACTCTCTCGGAGTTTTCTTCAACGCTGTAATCACGTCGGCGTCACCATATGTCGCGGTAGGAACGGCCGTGCGACATAAAAAAGGTTCCAACAAAG
>NW_020928908.1:0-321 GCF_003984885.1 Neopelma chrysocephalum | reverse complement strand
CTCCATCCAGGAATCAATTCCATCCAGCCACCAGCAGCTCCATCCAGCCACCAATTCCATCCAGCCACCAATTCCATCCAGCCAGCAGCTCCATCCAGCCCTCAATTCCATCCATCCCTCAATTCCATCCATCCCTCAATTCCATCCATCCCTCAATTCCATGCAGCCCTCAATTCCATGCAGCCACCAATTCCATCCAGCCAGCAGCTCCATCCACTGTCAGCTCCATCCAGGTCTCAGTTCCATCCAGCCACCAGCTTCTCCATTCAGCCCTCAATTCCATCCAGTCCTCAATTCCATCCAGCCATCAGCTCCATCCAC
>NW_020928907.1:0-5232 GCF_003984885.1 Neopelma chrysocephalum | reverse complement strand
TTCCATCCAGCCACCAGCTCCAGCTGCTCTCCTGCACATCAACTTGTGACACAAGGTCTCAGCCCACCGAGCAGAGACAGATGTAGCTCAAGACAGGCTGCAACACATTTCTGCTCGACAAGGTTAAGAACTCTCCACTGTCCCTGAGTAGCAGTGTTTTAATTACACAGGAGTACGGTAAGCAGGTTGTTTCCCTGCCTAGACCAGCTGGAAATTAAACCCTTTTTCCCCCCTCTTTTTGGAAGGACTAGTTTCCAGTCGGACCAATTATTCAAAGTGTCTCAAAGGCACAAATTCCAGTGCCTTTTATGGAGGGGGGAGTGGCAGAGCAGGGCTTGGGACAGGAGGAAGACAATACTGTAAATTGGTGGTCTCAATGTAGAAGAATTTAAGCTGCTGCAGAAGCACATAACTTAGATCTGAACAGTTTTAGGCAGCCAGATTTCAGTTATGGTGGGGTTTTGGGCTTTTTTTTTGGCTCGAGCTGCTGAGACCTGCCAGGCAAACAAACAAACAGAGTCCCCTCCCTGTCCCTTGCACCCGCCAAGCCCCATCCATCCCCACCCACCCACCCACCCCGAGAGCTGCCACCTCCCCACCTCCCCCTGGGCCGGGGAGAACCCGCAAACCCACCCGAGCAACCGACAGAGAAAGAGATGCAAGGATGGAAAATTCCCCTTCATAATTAATAAATGAAGAATATTGTTGTTAATCGATGTAGCTGTGAAGAGAGTATCGATCCCAGCCGCATGCTATTTTTTGTGCGGCTTAGATTTTTACACCTCATTTAGAGGCAGGTCTCTCTGGGGACCTCTTAACACCAAAAGATATTTGCAAGAGCCCAAAGTAGAGGAGAAGAAAAGGGGGGAAAAAGATTAATTATTACCAGAGCTGGAGAATTATGTGCGTGTCCCATTGTGGGCAACTGCAGCAGTGATTTGAATATTTGATTAATAGCAATTATGGCTGCAGTTGATAAGTTATCTCCACGCTGGATATTTAATAAACAAGTGGGAGCCATTACAAAGGTTTTTAATATTAATCCCAGGAAATTATGCTTATGAAGGCAGTGCCTGCTAGGGCTGTGTGAGGAGGATGCTCTGTTCTCTTCCCTCATCCCATCCTTGCGTGGCTTAAATCTCTCTGTGCCTCAGTTTTCCTTTTCCAAGATGAATAAATCCAGAGTTGGAAGTGGCACTGGTTAAGGCACTGAACGAGGAGCTCTCATTAGCACCAAACCTTTACTGAACAGCCAAGGAGATGGTTTGGGATGAGCTTTGGGAGCAGCTGGGGGGCTGCTGGGGGCGTTCTACGAGGCCTTGGTGCAAGGGTGGGTTTGCTCCAGGAGGGATTTCATTCCAGCTGCTGGTTTGTGGCTCTGGGATGATGCAGAGCAGGAGCTGTGTGCCAAACTGTGTGTGGTGAGGAGATGGGCACAGACTTAGGTGTACCTGAAGTGTTAAGAGCAGGTCAAACAGCTGCAGAGAGCTGTGGCATTCCTGAAAACCCTGGCAAAAGCCACGTGGAATCAGAGCACGGGATGCACAGAGTGCTGGGAGATGGGAATATAAGCCATGAAACCTCCACCGTGGCAGTCAGAAATCCCTCCCACTTCCAGGCTGTAAGAGAGAGCTGGGGAGGGGAGAAACTCATCCCTAAATAGGAGGGTGGTGCTGGATCCTGCCCCCGTGCCAGAAGTGACAAGTTCTGCCAGTGCCACTTCCCCAGGGAGGGAGCAGAGGAATTTGGGTTTGGGGGGATGTTCAGAGCACATTTGTGAATTTGGGTCAAATTTCAGGCAGGGAGGGAAGGGAAAATGTGTGAGAGGAAAAAAAAATAAAATTAGAAAACACCAAATGTTTGGCTTTCCACTGTCACAAAACCTTCCCCAGAATAAACACAGGGAGAAAGGTTCCCAAAAGAGGGGGAGGCTGAGCCTGCCTGAGGTGGATTAAACCTCAGCTTTCAGGCACGGTGCAAAGAGGGAATGGGCAGGAGGAGTGGGATTTTCCTTTCCAAGGCAAGGGGAGATCTTTAAAGTCCCCTCCAACCCAAAGCATTCTATGGTTCTGTGAAAGCAGCACCCCCAGCCCCGGGGCTGTCACCCCCTGTGTCCCACAGGGTTTGCTGGATGTGAGATGGCAGAGGGTATCCTTCCTCCCAAAAACCTCCAAGAGACTACCCAGGAGATGGGGAATGAAGTGAGGAAAGAAGGAACGTGTGTAGGGGGAGGAAGAGGATGGGACAGGACCCACCGGGATGTCCCACCCCTGACAAGGTGCTCCCAAAATGCTGCCACTTCCCCCCGGCCCTGCCCCGAGCACAGTTCTGTCCCCTCTGCCTGTGGCAGCCCCGGGACAGGGGGCACTGTCAGAGCTGTCACAGCCCTGTGGAAGCAGGAGCAGCATTCCCGGGATGAGCTCCCTCCTCCACGCCCCGGCAGGGCTCACGCATCCATCTCCTCCTCCGCCCGTGATAGGCCCTGGTGCTGCGGATCCATGCAGATCAATGCAAAATTAATTAGAGTAATCAACTCAGCTGTACCACAGAGATCATACAGGCAGGGTTTTAGGTGACTAATTGGTGGAAGCTGACAGCCAGTGTCCCCGGTGTCTTAGAGGTATTAACACTTTTTTCTCTGTAGATTAATTACCTTTTTCCACCTTTCACTTGATGGGCCTGCCCGTGCAGTGCTGGCTGGGGGGGAGCAGTGATGGAGGCCAGGCCTGAGGAGCATCCCGTGGAGAGCAGTGCCTGGGTTTGGGAGCAGAAGAGCCCAGGTTGAAGTGTGGGGGACAGTTTTTGCACCAGCAGCCTGATCAGGGGAGGGGCGGGTGTCCCTGTCCCTCTGCTGGGCATCCAGCCCTGTGGGATGGCAAAGCCCCCCTTGTGCAGGTGCACAGGACACTCTCCCATTGTGCCCTTCTCCTGTTGTGCCCTTCCCAGCTGATCCATGGACCCTCCAAGGCTGCATCCCCCCTTTTCTACCTGGGCTTGGCATTTGACACCACTGGACCATCTTTTGGCAAAGGCTGGTGCCCACTCTGCCTGTCTGAGGTTTTTTCCCAGGTCCACAAGGAGGATAAAAGGTGGGTTTGTTCAAATACCAGCGTGGGGGCTCTGGGATAGAGACCTAACGAGGCCCTTGTGCTGCTGGAATCCAGGCTGGGAGCTGGGCAGGCGCTCTTAATGACCAGGGTAATTAATCACCACCAGTTATCTACCGCTGGAGATGGGTCCTCCATCACCTGCACTCGAAGTTGCCACTGGGCATCTTCCTGCTGAGTGTGCCCCGGCTTGGACAGAAATTATGGAGAGAGAGACAGAGAGAGAGGGGGACATACCCTTGGCACTGCTGAGGTCCCACCTCAAATCCTGAGGGCAGTTCTGGGCCCCTTAGGACAAGAAAGACATTGAGGGGCTGGAGCGTGTCCAGGGAAGGGAACGGAGCTGGGGAAGGGGCTGGAGCAGCTGAGGGAGCTGGGGGGGCTCAGCCTGGAGAAAAGGAGGCTCAGGGGGGACCTTCTGGCTCTGCAACTCCCTGACGGGAGGGGGGAGCTGGAGGGGGTCCCAGGGAACAAGGGAAGGAACCAGAGGAAATGGCCTCAAGCTGTGCTGGGGAGGTTGAGGTTGGATATTAGGGAAGTCTTCACTGAAAGTGTGGTCGGGCATTGGCACAGGCTGCCCAGGGCAGTGGCAGAGTCACCATCCCTGGAAGGGTTAAAAAGCACGAGTAGATGTGGCACTTTGTGGCTTAGTGGGCACGGGGGCATTCGGTCGAAATTTAGACTTGGTGATCTTGGAAGACTTTTCCAGTGTTTATGATTCTCTGAGTCTGCAACGGTCCCTCAGGATGCTCCTGATGGTCCTCACACCACCAAGCCTGGGGAGCGATGGGGAGTCTCCCCTTGGCTTCGACAGCTGATGAGCCAAAGCACACGTGAGTAACCAAGGACAGCTGTGCCTTAGAGGAACAGGGCAGAGGCATCAGCAGGACATGGAGGAAGGCAGCAGAGTCCTCCTCCTGCCCAGGATGCTCAGGGCTGAAACCCAACGAGTCGGGCCCTTGTAGTGGTTTTAGCCCAGGCCTTCCTGGCAACCAGGTCGAAACAAGGGAAGTGGCCATGTCCCAGCACACCATCCTATTTTTTACATGAGCAGGAGTATAAATAAGAAGGAGAGAGGAGGTTCCTTCTTCTTCTGTTCCGGTGGCCTTGCTTTTGTGGGAGTGAGGCCTGCTGTGGTCTGTTGTTCTCCCCATCCAAGTGGAGACATCTGGCAGAGTGGTTTTCATCTTCTTGAGGAAAGTATTAAAATTTTGGTCTGTTAGTTCCTTATTAGTTGAGTATACCCGTTTTTCCTGGTTTTGGGGGTTGAGGTCCTCTTTTCTTACATGTATACAGCGTTTTTGTAATAAGTGTAAATAACTGTAAATAAGTGTAAATATATATATATTGCTTTAGTTTGGTTTATATTGGGTCCTCTGGGGTTTTTTTTCCATTTTTCCCTTTCCTTTAATAAGGGCAGAGGGCTTTTTAGAGTGGGTTTGGGGAACTTGGTGGGGAGCCAGGTCCAAACCACAACAGCCCTCGGGTGTAACTTGTCCCCTCGAATCCTGGGAGACGTGGTGGAGAGAACCTTTGGGTTCTTTGGGCAGTCTTTGGCTGCCCGAAGGGAAGGTGTCAAATCCAGCCTGGTCACCGTATTGAGGCCATCAGGGAAGGATCTCCACCCTCAGAGGGCCATTTGTCCCCTCTGACGGCCGGTGTCCGATAGCCAGGATGAATTGTCCTCTCGGGGAGGGCCCCTCTCCCCACCCAGCTGCCACAGCCACCTCACTCAGGTGATGGGAGATGGATCCTGCCATCATTGATCAAGGGCTCGATCTCAGGAGCCGGTTTTATTGGCAGAGATAACAGAGAGGAGAGAGGGAAGCACCAGTCAGGGAAGCAAGAGCCTCCCAGCCCAGGCAGCTCACGGGCACGGCAAGAGCAGCACCGGCGAGATGGAGCTGCTGCTTTGGGCAGGGGGGTAAGTGGAGTCACCAGAAGGTGTCATTTCTTGCAGGAACATCCAGAGAGGGGGTTATGCCCAAGGACAAGCAGTGCCTGCTCCAAGGAGCTCAGCAGCAAGGACAAGCAATGGATTTAAACTGGAACAAAACGGGGTTAGATTGAATATCAGGGAGGAATTGTTCCCTGGGAGGGTGGGGAGGCCCTGGCACAGGTTGCC
>NW_020928906.1:0-2577 GCF_003984885.1 Neopelma chrysocephalum | reverse complement strand
GCAGCTGTGGCTGCCCCATCCCTGGAAGTGTCCAAGGCCAGGTTGGAGGGGGCTTGGAGCCACCTGGGCTAGTGGAAGGTGTCCCTGCCCATGGCAGGGGGTGGCACTGGCTGGGCTTTGAGGTCCCTCCCAACCCAAACCCTCCTGTGAGAACCACCTGTGTCTCATGGGGCTGAACCGAGGGCGATGGTGGGAGGGGGGAACCCTCCGGCAGCCCCTCCTTGGACGGAAAGTGCAGGAGGATCAAGGACCTACCCCACGTTCTGTGGCACTGCAGGAGGTGTCCCTGGAACCCTGGTTGAGTGTTTCTGGGCTGCAGCTCCCAGGAGAAGCCCACGGGATGCGCTCCTGGCTCAGGGGCTGCCCGAGGCCCCGCGCGGAGCTTTTGATGGAAAAGGATTTTCACGTTTAACATCCCCCCAGCTCGCTGACAGGCACGAGGGGAGGGATGAGGAAGGCAGATAGCCCAGAGAGGCTGATAAGGTGCTGGGAAAGATAACACAGGAATTGAACCGGGCTCCATGTGGAGAGCTGCTGCCTCAAACGTGTCCCAACCCCTTCGCTCCCGCGGCACGGATGGATATTACACCTTGAGAGGTAAAAATAGCACATTTAATGAAGCTGGGAAAACGTCAATTGTGTTTTGTTGGAATTGCAGAGACCTCATTTCCACGTTGCCCATGAAAATGCGTCGGCTTTGGAACAGATATGAAAGCTCCACACGCTGATCTGCAAAATGAGCTTTGAGCAAGAAAACCAGCAGAAACTAAACAAAAAAAATGTTGTTCCATGACCCCCAGGCTTGACCTTTATTGCTCTAACACAGCTCAGGTGTTCAGATTTTGGTCACCTAAGAACAAAAAAAAAAAGTTAGTGTATTTTAACCCTGCTGAATTTTTAATAGAAATTTCTAAACTGAATTCTGCTCCAAAATTGTGGGAATGAGTGGTGGAGGGGATGGAGGACAAGCCAGGGCTGCAAGTGGATTTAGAGTAGCAGGGATGGACCATTTGCCTCTCCAACGTTGCCTTTGATTTAGGAGAGGGGAAATATCTGTCTCTGGAGAGGAAGGAAACATCTTTGCTCACTTTAGCCCAGAGGGAAGGATGTGTCCTGGCCCCTGTCCCAGTGCCACTCCAGGAGGATGGCGCTGGTATGGATTTTTGAGGGAGGAGGGCGGTGGACGCTCCTCGATGCTGTTTCATTTCGCTCAGCAGCCCTGTGCTCACACGCTCTCCAACAGGCCCATCCGTCACGCTCCTCGTTAGGGAAAATCTATTTTAAAAATCTCTAATTTTTATTTTAAAGTCTAATAGAGCTCGGTGGTAATTTTCACTTTAAATAACGATTACACGCCCTGGAGTACAAGGTGTGCCTGGGCTGCAGCCCCAGAGCCCCTGTCAGAGGCTGCTCCCTCCTCTCCAGGCAGGGCCCGAGTGATGCCCCTCGGTGCTCCACAAGTGCAATTCCCACTTGCAGCCTTGAAGTCGGAATTTTACGTTTAGAGGGAGGAGTTAGGGGCAAACTTTTTATTTGGAAGTGCTGACGTCGGGCTCGATCCAGTCTTTGTGTGGAGAGGGTGACACGAGCTCCATCACTGCTCCCAGAGGGGCTTTGTAAAGGAGCATCCCCAAAACCCTGAGTGAGATGTGGCACCTCCCGGGAAGAGCCGAGAGATCCCTGAGAGAAAAAGTGTAGGATGAAAGAGAATTCAGCCCCTGAGGTTTTCGACCCTGCTCTCCCCTTTCTCATCCTCCCTGCTGATTCCTGCCCCTGCCACTTTCCCTCTCCCTGACCCCAAAATGTGACCCAGGAGCACCTGGAGGAGCAGGGCTGGCTCTGCAGGATGTTGTGTCCCTGGCAAAGTCCTCTGCCACAGAGTGGGTTTTCCCATGGGAGCTGCCAGGGTGCTCCGCAGAGGGATTGCCTTGCTGGGAGCACCATGTGCAGAGCCAGGGAGCTTTTGGTGTCCAAGGAAAACACGCGGCAACAGCCGAGCTGTGCTGGGGGCTCTGCTGCAGCCCAGGAACAGCCCTTGCAGGACTGGAAGCTCAGTTGGAGTTGGAGTAGAGCACTCAGGGAGTTGTGGGAGAGCACCCATGGGACACTCACTGTGGAACGCTGGGGCTGCACAGAGCTGGGACAAAAAGTGGGATTTCTGCAGGGCTGGAAACCCTCCTGGAGCACAGGAGCTGCTCTGGAGCCTTCCCTCACCCTCCTGCTCTGCCTGCATCTGCTGAGCTGCTCTCCAGCCATCAGCTCCATCCAGGAATCAATTCCATCCAGCCCTCAATTCCATCCAGCCCTCAATTCCATCCAGCCATCAGCTCCATCCACTATCAGCTCCATCCACTATCAGCTCCATCCAGCCACCAATTCCATCCAGTCACCAGCAGCTTCATCCAGCCACCAATTCCATGCAACCACCGCCTCCATCCAGCCATCAATTCCATGCAACCACCACCTCCATCCAGCCCTCAGCAGCTCTATCCAGCCACCAATTCCATCCAGCCAGCAACTCCATCCACTATCAGCTCCATCCAGCCCTCAATTCCATCCAGCCACCAATTCCATCCA
>NW_020928905.1:0-6266 GCF_003984885.1 Neopelma chrysocephalum | reverse complement strand
TTCTGGTGGTAAGGTTTGGAGACTTGGCAGGGAGCCAGCTTCAAACCATATCACCTTATTTGGTGTTTCCGCCCGGGAATCTCTGGTTATCTCCGGTTTGTTTTGGTTTTTGCCACGGTTGTTTGGGAACAGGTCTGGGAAGGGAGCCAGGTTGGTGCAAAAACTGCCCATTGTTTGGGAACACTACCGGGAGAGCTGCCAAGAACCTATTGTTTATATAAATATACCTTTGTTTGGGAACAAAGAGAGAGAAAATATATAAACATGGCCTTTTTATTCATTTTTTTGGTTATTTTGGCTGTTTTTATATATGCTGCTGGGTATCCAGTGAGAACTAACCCTACAGGCATTTACCAATACCTGCCTTTCCTTAATTATGACATCAAGGGCCTAGTGACTGAGGTCCCTGGGATCAAAATTGGCCCCAATCCTTACCTAAATTGTTTGGCTACGGTGCTACTATTCCTAAAAGCCATGGAAGTGGTATTTAACATTGGAAAGGTGGTGTGGTACTGCTTTTCTTGTTGCAGGAAACGTCAAAACTCAAAAGGATTTGCTGGAACTTTGGGAAGGGCCTTGAGAAAACCAGTCCCTGGATGGCAAGGAATCTGGGTCAACTTTGGTAAATTGGTAGGGCGTGTGACACCTCCCATTAGTTGGGATTTCACACCAGAGCAGGTGTTTGATCCTGATGACGTGGCACGTCGTCTGGCAGAAGGGTGTTTTTCTTACGAGGACCCAAATATGCAGTTTTCTGCTTTGTACTGGGGCCTGGCGAGTGCCTATCGAGCTGCTGTGGACTATGCTCGGAAGGCTAAGGCTGAGGCGGAAACTCAAACCCTGCCACCTGAGACCAACGCCGCCTCTACTACATGCACTGAAAGCGGAACCCAGACTACACCACCTGAGATACCTCTCGCCCCTGTAGTGAAAAGGAAGTCGTGGGTACCAGCGCCCAAAACTTTAAGCCTACGACCAGATGGAGATCAAAGCAAGTCAGAAGATACGGGAGAGGGGACTGATACTGATACCAGTGCCAGAACTCCACCTCCACCTTCAGGAGCAGCACCATCCCCAAAAATGGAAACTACAGAGTTGCGGTCAATGACCCCATCAGAGCTCCGGGACTTACAAAAAGACTACACTTGTCAGCCTGGTGAGCGAATTCTATCGTGGTTGCTCCGATGCCGAGACCGTGGGGCTAGAGGTCACATATTGTCAAGTGCTGAAGCAGAACAACTAGCTTCCATCTCCGGAGATCGTGAACTTGATCGCTTAATTGCAGAGGAGAAACCTGACCTCAGTCTTTGGGTGCGACTTGTCTTAAGTGTGAGACAAAGGTTTCCATTTAAAGACTATTTACAATGCCCCATGAGGAGGTGGACCAAGATAGAAGACGCCATCCAGTACCTAAGAGAATTGGCATTGTTGGAACTTATGTATGATGACCCTCAATACGATCCCGTCACTGATGACCCGGAGGTTGCCGCTTGCACAATGCCCATGTGGAAAAAGATAATCCAGGGTGCTCCTGCATCAT
Organism: Neopelma chrysocephalum; assembly: GCF_003984885.1. Taxonomy (NCBI): domain Eukaryota; kingdom Metazoa; phylum Chordata; class Aves; order Passeriformes; family Pipridae; genus Neopelma; species Neopelma chrysocephalum. The sequence goes on along the minus strand of NW_020928905.1, from coordinate 4,726 downwards.
ATGTCCATACCTTGGCAGGAGTAATGCTTCCAAACATGCCAGAAACGCCTGTGAGCATGCTGTGTACGGTTCTGTGACATCTAAAAGAAATAATAGAATCTAGGAATGAGTTTTCTAGAGACTATTCTGATTCTGGTTTCAGACGAACACCAGAGAGAGAGGAGTACTCTGAATATGGGTACTCTGAATATGAAGATGACTATGGAGACCACAGGGATAGACGCTACAGAGACAGATCAGCAGACCGGTCTCGACCACGATCTCGATCTTGGTCCAGGTCCCGCTCACGATCTCCTTCCGTCACACGCAGAAGGAGCGAAAACCCTAAGCGTAAATCTAAGCGCAGTGAGCTGTGGTCCTATCTGCATGCCCATGGAGAAAACATGAGGAAGTGGGATGGTGAATCTACTTCCAGACTTGAGGCCAGAGTGAGAGAACTAAAACGCAAGGAAGCCGATAAGAAAGTTGTCTACGTAGTAGATGCGGACTTCTTTGAAAAAGAACTGAGATCTCCCAGACGCAGGAGGTCTGGAGTCCGTTTCCAGGACGACAGGAAAGCCTCTGACAAACCAAAGCAAAAATCCGACGGTGAATGCTCCAACCAGAACCAATAGAGGGGCCCTGCCTTCTGCCAGGAGAAGGAAAGGGACAAGGAAGATAACAGAGTTTATTGGACTGTGTGGGTTCGATGGCCTGGCACATCGGATCCTCAGAGATACCAGGCGTTAATAGATACCGGCGCACAGTGCACGTTAATGCCCTCAGGACATGTGAGCACAGAGACTGTTTCAATTACTGGGGTGACAGGAGGGTCTCGAGAGCTGTCAGTGGTAGAGGCCGAAATAAGCCTGACAGGAGACCAATGGGAAAAACATTCCATTGTGACAGGGCCAGAAGCCCCTTGCATTCTTGGCATGGATTACCTCAGGAGAGGATACTTCAAAGACCCGAAGGGGTACCGATGGGCTTTTGGTATAGCCGCGGTGACTGAAGAGGAATCCAAACGATTATCTGCCCTGCCCAGCCTCTCAGAAGATCCTTCTGTTGTGGGACTACTGCGAGTCGAGGACCAGCGAGTGCCAACAGCCACTAAGACAGTGCATAGGCGACAGTACCGGACGAATCGAGACGCTGTGATCCCCATCCATAAGATGATACGCAAGCTGGAAAGCCAAGGGGTGGTTAGTAGAACACACTCACCCTTCAATAGCCCCATTTGGCCTGTACGCAAGTCCGATGGCGAATGGAGACTGACGGTGGACTACCGTGGCTTGAATGAAGTCACACCACCATTGAGTGCTGCTGTACCAGACATGTTGGAGCTCCAATACGAGCTGGAGTCCAAGACAGCAAAGTGGTATGCCACCATCGACATCGCCAATGCATTTTTCTTCATTCCCTTAGCAGCGGAGTGCAGGCCGCAGTTTGCTTTCACGTGGAGAGGTGTGCAGTACACGTGGAACCGACTGCCCCAGGGGTGGAAGCACAGTCCGACAATCTGCCATGGACTGATTCAGGCCACACTGGAGAAGGGCAAGGCCCCAGAACATATCCAGTACATTGACGACATCATTGTATGGGGGGACACAGCGGAAGAAGTTTTCGAGAAAGGAGAGGAAATCATCCAGATTCTCCTTGATGCCGGTTTCGCCATTAAGAAGAATAAGGTCAAGGGACCTGCCAGAGAGATCCAATTCCTAGGGGTGAAATGGCAAGATGGACGACGTCAGATACCAACAGATGTCATTAATAAGATTGTAGCCATGGCTCCACCCACCAACAAGAAGGAGACACAAGCTTTCCTGGGGGCCATAGGCTTCTGGAGAATGCACATCCCTGGGTATAGCCAGATTGTGAGCCCTCTTCACTTTGTGACCCGTAAAAAGAATACCTTTCAATGGGGTCCTGAACAGCAACAGGCATTTAAACAGATCAAACAAGAGATTGCACATGCCGTGGCTCTTGGACCAGTTCGGACTGGACCAGACGTGAAGAACGTACTTTACACTACAGCTGGAGATAAAGGTCCCTCCTGGAGCCTCTGGCAAAAGGTGACTGGTGAGACGCGAGGGCGACCACTTGGCTTCTGGAGCCGAAGCTACAGGGGTTCTGAAGCCAACTATACTCCTGTGGAAAAGGAAATTCTGGTGGCCTATGAAGGCATACAAGCAGCCTCAGAAGTGATTGGCACTGAAACACAGCTCCTCCTAGCACCTCGACTACCAGTCCTGAATTGGATGTTCAAAGGGAAGGTGCCCCCTACACATCATGCCACCGATGCTACATGGAGCAAGTGGATAGCCTTGATTACGCAGCGTGTACGATTGGGAAGCTCAAATCGCCCTGGAATTCTGGAGGTTATCACAAATTGGCCTGAAGGTGGGAACTTCAGTCTGGCAGAAGAAGAAGAAGAGCCAGTGAACTGAGCTGAAGAAGCTCCGCCATTTGATCAGCTGCCAGATGAAGAAAGGCGTTATGCCCTTTTCACTGATGGTTCTTGCCGTATTGTAGGAAAGAACCGGAAGTGGAAAGCAGCCGTTTGGAGTCCCACCCGACGAGTGGCAGAAGCTGCTGAGGGTCAAGGCGAGTCGAGTCAATTTGCAGAGCTCAAAGCCGTCCAATTGGCCCTGGACATTGCCGAACGAGAAGGATGGCCAAGGCTCTACCTCTACACTGACTCGTGGATGATAGCCAATGCCCTATGGGGATGGTTAGACCGATGGAAAAAGATGAACTGGAGGCGTGGAGGAAAACCCATCTGGGCTGCTGACTTGTGGCAGGACATCGCTGCCAGAGCGAAGAATCTGAATGTGAGAGTCCACCATGTAGATGCCCATGTGTCCAAGAAGCGAGCTAATGAAGAACACGATAACAACAGAGAAGCGGACCGAGCTGCACAGATAGGAGTGTCACAAGTAGACCTAGACTGGCAGCAGAAGGGAGAGCTGTTTCTGGCTCGATGGGCCCATGATGCTTCCGGTCATCAGGGCCGAGATGCCACCCACAGATGGGCACGAGACCGAGGGGTGGATTTAACCATGGATATAATTTCTGAAGTTATCCATGATTGTGAGACTTGTGCCGCTATTAAGCAGGCAAAAAGACTGAAGCCCCCGTGGTATGGTGGACGATGGGATAAGTATAAGTATGGAGAGGCATGGCAGGTTGATTATATCAAACTGCCACAGACTCGCCAAGGTAAGTGCTATGTACTTACCATGGTGGAAGCAACAACGGGATGGCTAGAAACTTTTTCAGTGCCCCACGCAACGGCACGGAATACCATTTTGGGCCTTGAAAAGCAAGTCCTGTGGAGACACGGGACCCCAGAACGTATTGAGTCGGACAACGGGACTCATTTCAAAAATGAATTAGTCACCACTTGGGCAAGGGAACATGGTATCGAATGGGTGTACCACATTCCCTATCATGCACCAGCTGCTGGGAAGGTTGAAAGATATAACGGACTGTTGAAGACAACTCTACAGTCACTAGGTGAGGGAACTTATAAAAACTGGGACAAGAACTTAGCCAAGGCTACCTGGCTAGTTAACACCAGGGGTTCTGTCAATCGAGCTGGCCCCGCACAAGCAGAATCCCTTCACATTGTTGATGGAGATAAAGTTCCAGCAATCCATTTGAGGGGAATGCTAGGGAAAGCTGTTTGGGTTACCCCTGCCTCAGGCCAAAACAAACCCATTCGTGGGATTGTCTTTGCTCAAGGGCCAGGACATACGTGGTGGATAATGAGGAAGGATGGAGTCATCCAATGTGTGCCTCAAGGAAATTTAGCCTTGGGGAAAAACTAATTGTATGTCCTGAGTTGTGTTTTTACAGGAAACCAGCCACCAGATGAGAGAGAGAGAGAGACCTGAACTAAGCTGTTGCTGGTATCCAGTGATGAGACAGCCCAGAACAATGAAACAGCCATAAATCAGAACTGTAGTTGTGACTGAGGAGACCAAAGATCTGGACTGAATTGAACTTACATCGGTATTGGTTTTCCAACGACGAGACAACTGCGCCGAAAGACCAACAAGAACTATATATATATATATGTATATATGTATATATGCGCGCGGGATGTAGGCAAACGTGAGATACAGGTGTTACGTAAAAATAGTATGGAATAAGGGGTGGAGAATGTGGTGGTTTGGGCTAGGCCTTCCTTGGTGACCAGTTTGTAACCAAGGAAGGGTCCAGATTTACCCAGTATTCTCTACGATTTTTACGTAAGCCAGACTATAAGAAGAGAGGAGGAGAGGCCTTCGCTCTCTTTCCTTCCGGCGGCTTGGAGGTGCAGGTTCCCTGCTGTTGAGTCTGCCGTGTTGGGGAGCGAGGCCTGGCTAGGCCTTGCCGACCTTGGGAGACAGAGGTTGCCGGCGATCATTCCGGAGTGACTCTCGGTTGTCCCAGGAGAGTAGTGAGATATATTCTTTGCTAACTCTTTTGTTCTTTAGTTACTAGATCTCGGGCTACTGATTGGGATATATATATATATATTTTATTATAGTTTTGTTCTTTTTTCCCCTTCCCCTTTCCCTTGTGAAATTGTATATAAGTGTAAATATATTTATATATATAAGTTTGGTTGTCCTCTCTCTCGTTTTCGGGTTTTTCTTAGTTTTTTTCTCCCTCTTCTCCCTGAGGTTTTTTTTTTTTGTTGGGGGGGGGGGGACTTCTGGTGGTAAGGTTTGGAGACTTGGCAGGGAGCCAGCTTCAAACC
>NW_020928904.1:0-428 GCF_003984885.1 Neopelma chrysocephalum | reverse complement strand
CTTTCAGAAGGCAAATTGGACAAAACAGCATTTGCTTCTTTTTTTTTCCCCCCGAACTTCTAATAAGACAAAAGTACGTTATTGTAACAGATCATAGCAAAGAAAATGACTCAAACCCTGAATACAGAGTAAATGATAAGGATAAATCATATAAAAATATTTAAGAATGAATAAATGCAGATTACAAGAGTTCATTCAGACCCCAGTTATTTGCAAGAGGAAGAGCTGAAGAAAAGGCTGAATACTAAGACCTTAACAAATAGGCCAAGTCCTAATCACACTCTGCTTATTACTGGAGAAGGGACAGGAGAAAAGAGGGAAAGGGAACATCACAGGGAAGGCGTTTTTTTCCCCAGGCAGAGAGAGGGAGATAATTTTGCTTTACATAACTGGTTTTGAGACAATACAGAAAGTGTAGATATATTCAG
>NW_020928903.1:0-428 GCF_003984885.1 Neopelma chrysocephalum | reverse complement strand
CTTTCAGAAGGCAAATTGGACAAAACAGCATTTGCTTCTTTTTTTTTCCCCCCGAACTTCTAATAAGACAAAAGTACGTTATTGTAACAGATCATAGCAAAGAAAATGACTCAAACCCTGAATACAGAGTAAATGATAAGGATAAATCATATAAAAATATTTAAGAATGAATAAATGCAGATTACAAGAGTTCATTCAGACCCCAGTTATTTGCAAGAGGAAGAGCTGAAGAAAAGGCTGAATACTAAGACCTTAACAAATAGGCCAAGTCCTAATCACACTCTGCTTATTACTGGAGAAGGGACAGGAGAAAAGAGGGAAAGGGAACATCACAGGGAAGGCGTTTTTTTCCCCAGGCAGAGAGAGGGAGATAATTTTGCTTTACATAACTGGTTTTGAGACAATACAGAAAGTGTAGATATATTCAG
>NW_020928902.1:0-460 GCF_003984885.1 Neopelma chrysocephalum | reverse complement strand
TTCATTCATAAATATTTTTATATGAATTATCCTTATTTATCATTTACTCTGTATTCAGGGTTTGAGTCATTTTCTTTGCTGTGATCTGTTACAATAATGTACTTTTGTCTTATTAGAAGTTCGGGGGGAAAAAAAAAAGAAGCAAATGCTGTTTTGTCCAATTTGCCTTCTGAAAGTACAGTCAGTAGCCAAACCCCTTTGGGCAGTTGTTTTAGCCAAAACCACAGCATCCTCAAGGTGAAAAAAACCTACATATTGAATTCTAATTCACCACAGCATTTGCAGCAGTAGTAGGACAGCTTTCAGAGCTTACAAGGATTCTGCTGTTTGTCTGTCTGTTGGTTTTTTGCAACTTGAGGATGCTGTGGTTTTGGCTAAAACAACTGCCCAAAGGGGTTTGGCTACTGACTGTACTTTCAGAAGGCAAATTGGACAAAACAGCATTTGCTTCTTTTTTTTT
>NW_020928901.1:0-613 GCF_003984885.1 Neopelma chrysocephalum | reverse complement strand
CAGAAATGAATCCACAGCCAATCATCGGGGAGCCAAACGTCATTATCTGACCAACCGCCATGGGGGCCAAGATATTGGTCAACTGATCAATTCTTCTTATTGTGGCATTCATATCTGTCAGAAATTATGTGAGGATATAAAATAACTGCAGAACACTTACAGTTAAATATTCACTAACATAAGAGTGGATTATACACGCACAAACATCAAGCTGAGTAGTCTTGCTCTGACTGTAAGTGGTTCCAACAGGAGTAACCAGAGGCACCTTCAGTGTTTAAGTTTACTGCCATCAACCAAGGTGTTTCTAAGTCAAATCCCTACTCCTGCCAGTTTTGCCTGCATGAGGTCTTCTAGGTTTAGCATGCTGGGTTTACACTGCAACTGTAATTCTGCAGGTAAAACTGGCAGGAGTAGGGATTTGACTTAGAAACACCTTGGTTGATGGCAGTAAACTTAAACACTGAAGGTGCCTCTGGTTACTCCTGTTGGAACCACTTACAGTCAGAGCAAGACTACTCAGCTTGATGTTTGTGCGTGTATAATCCACTCTTATGTTAGTGAATATTTAACTGTAAGTGTTCTGCAGTTATTTTATATCCTCACATAATTTCTG
>NW_020928900.1:0-321 GCF_003984885.1 Neopelma chrysocephalum | reverse complement strand
CAGGGAGGTGTGAGTGTGGCCAGGGAGGTGTGACAATGGCCAGGGAGGTGTGAGATGGCCAGGGAGGTGTGAGTGTGGTCAGGGAGGTGTGAGCACGGCCAGGGAGGTGTGAGATGGCCAGGGAGGTGTGCCCATGGCCAGGGAGGTGTGAGCACGGCCAGGGAGGTGTGGCTGTGGCCAGGGAGGTGTGGCTGTGGCCAGGGAGGTGTGAGCACGGCCAGGGAGGTGTGAGCATGGCCAGGGAGGTGTGAGATGGCCAGGGAGGTGTGACTGTGGCTAGAGAGGTGTGACTGTGGCCAGGGAGGTGTGGCAATGGCCAGG
>NW_020928899.1:0-391 GCF_003984885.1 Neopelma chrysocephalum | reverse complement strand
TGTTAAAAAATGAAAAATGTAGCTAGACTCGAACCTTCAAGCCAGTGGAACACTGTCCTCAGGCTGAAGCCTAATGTGAAGCTGATAATTTATTTTAATCCACTCATATGCTAGTCTTATTAACAGGAAGACAGATTTACTGCATTGTTTATTACTCAGGAAGTTGATCACTGGCAGATGTTTTTCTGAACTGTATTGATGGAGGGGTAAAAACATAAGGCATACAGGCCAATGTGGTCAGCCATATGTTCCATTTATTATTTAATTAAGTCAACTTTTATACAGTTTAGTTTGTTTGGGGCACATGCTTACAACAAGGTGATTGGATAGCTCAGACTGTACACGCGCCTCATGTCTCCAGTTCATTGGACCTGATGTTCTGTCCACGCGA
>NW_020928898.1:0-669 GCF_003984885.1 Neopelma chrysocephalum | reverse complement strand
TTTTTTTTTTTTTCAGTCCTTATAAATTTCTCTGTTTCAATTAGCAGCCACAACGTAAGGTAGCTAGCTGATTCTTTGGATTCTTTTATCTCTTTCCTTAACTGTTCCTTTATAGCGTCCCGTATGGACACCTCAAAGGCGGCTCGAGCAGTAGGGACCAGCCTCTTCACTCTTGCCCATTCCAACAACCCTCTGAGGGCTTTTTCATCATAAATAGGCTCTCTTAGAGAGATGAAAAATTGGAGAAGCTTTTCCACCGCCCTATCCCCTGTGGGTAGCGTGGACCCCATGCTCTCTCCCACGGTCGACTCACCTAGCCAGGGTGAGGTTCCTCTGTACCATGCACATGGCTTTTTTCGTAGCGCCGGGGACAGCACCACCTCTAACGACCGCTTCCCTCGCCTCCTTCCATTCGCCTTACGTCCCGTAGAACTCGACGAAGTAGGAGTCCCTGTTCCGTCGGGCACCAGGTATTGATGGAGGGGTAAAAACATAAGGCATACAGGCCAATGTGGTCAGCCATATGTTCCATTTATTATTTAATTAAGTCAACTTTTATACAGTTTAGTTTGTTTGGGGCACATGCTTACAACAAGGTGATTGGATAGCTCAGACTGTACATGCGCCTCATGTCTCCAGTTCATTGGACCTGATGTTCTGTCCACGCGA
>NW_020928897.1:0-391 GCF_003984885.1 Neopelma chrysocephalum | reverse complement strand
TGTTAAAAAATGAAAAATGTAGCTAGACTCGAACCTTCAAGCCAGTGGAACACTGTCCTCAGGCTGAAGCCTAATGTGAAGCTGATAATTTATTTTAATCCACTCATATGCTAGTCTTATTAACAGGAAGACAGATTTACTGCATTGTTTATTACTCAGGAAGTTGATCACTGGCAGATGTTTTTCTGAACTGTATTGATGGAGGGGTAAAAACATAAGGCATACAGGCCAATGTGGTCAGCCATATGTTCCATTTATTATTTAATTAAGTCAACTTTTATACAGTTTAGTTTGTTTGGGGCACATGCTTACAACAAGGTGATTGGATAGCTCAGACTGTACACGCGCCTCATGTCTCCAGTTCATTGGACCTGATGTTCTGTCCACGCGA
>NW_020928896.1:0-669 GCF_003984885.1 Neopelma chrysocephalum | reverse complement strand
TTTTTTTTTTTTTCAGTCCTTATAAATTTCTCTGTTTCAATTAGCAGCCACAACGTAAGGTAGCTAGCTGATTCTTTGGATTCTTTTATCTCTTTCCTTAACTGTTCCTTTATAGCGTCCCGTATGGACACCTCAAAGGCGGCTCGAGCAGTAGGGACCAGCCTCTTCACTCTTGCCCATTCCAACAACCCTCTGAGGGCTTTTTCATCATAAATAGGCTCTCTTAGAGAGATGAAAAATTGGAGAAGCTTTTCCACCGCCCTATCCCCTGTGGGTAGCGTGGACCCCATGCTCTCTCCCACGGTCGACTCACCTAGCCAGGGTGAGGTTCCTCTGTACCATGCACATGGCTTTTTTCGTAGCGCCGGGGACAGCACCACCTCTAACGACCGCTTCCCTCGCCTCCTTCCATTCGCCTTACGTCCCGTAGAACTCGACGAAGTAGGAGTCCCTGTTCCGTCGGGCACCAGGTATTGATGGAGGGGTAAAAACATAAGGCATACAGGCCAATGTGGTCAGCCATATGTTCCATTTATTATTTAATTAAGTCAACTTTTATACAGTTTAGTTTGTTTGGGGCACATGCTTACAACAAGGTGATTGGATAGCTCAGACTGTACATGCGCCTCATGTCTCCAGTTCATTGGACCTGATGTTCTGTCCACGCGA
>NW_020928895.1:0-366 GCF_003984885.1 Neopelma chrysocephalum | reverse complement strand
GCGCCTCATGTCTCCAGTTCATTGGACCTGATGTTCTGTCCACGCGATCTGAAGTCATAGTTGGAATGTAGAGGCCTTCCTAATTAGGAACTTTCTGAAATCTGCAGGTGCACCCTTATCTATACTTTCTCAAGGCTTTCTTGCTCTAAACATACTATGTTCTCAAACCTTATAATTAGACACACAGCTAACAAGTATAAACATTGCATATTTTCACACAGTCTATAAGCATAAACATTACAGCTTACAGCTTCTAGTCATGTCAAGCAAGGCCTCCAGAAATGCAATGGAAATTGTTCACAATTTGAACCCTGCAACAGAACTGGTACTTTTATTATGAGTAAAAGTGCTGTTTAAGACTGTGTT
>NW_020928894.1:408-5009 GCF_003984885.1 Neopelma chrysocephalum | reverse complement strand
GCGCCTCATGTCTCCAGTTCATTGGACCTGATGTTCTGTCCACGCGATCTGAAGTCATAGTTGGAATGTAGAGGCCTTCCTAATTAGGAACTTTCTGAAATCTGCAGGTGCACCCTTATCTATACTTTCTCAAGGCTTTCTTGCTCTAAACATACTATGTTCTCAAACCTTATAATTAGACACACAGCTAACAAGTATAAACATTGCATATTTTCACACAGTCTATAAGCATAAACATTACAGCTTACAGCTTCTAGTCATGTCAAGCAAGGCCTCCAGAAATGCAATGGAAATTGTTCACAATTTGAACCCTGCAACAAATCCCCTTTTTAGTTTTGAACAATTTAAATTGCATTTCTGTAACATTTCTTATTATACCCATAATATTTCAATAAACACATCTACATACAATTATATCACTATGATTAACAAACTTAACAACCTATTAACTTCAAGGCTTGTGCTCTTAAATTTTACTTAAAAGTGCTTCTCTAAATATAGGGTTTATTCTTAAAAAAATTTATTCAACCTAAAACACTTCTGGAAATGGAACTCTATTCAATTGTGGGTTATGTGTCTTCTGTTTATTCAAAGGTGTCTGTGTATCTGTGTTCATATGTTCACACACATGCATGCATACACTTTCGTTATTCACATACACATGGTGGCCACCGTCATACACACTGTCACACTGACATACTTTTGAGTTCCATGTCACTGCGTTCTACAAACCAAGAAATTATAATAATTTTCTAATACCTTATAATGATAATAATTTTCTAATACCTTATAATGTTAGAGTTTCTTAACCAAACAGATAAAACTAACCAGATAGACAAGCTTTCTAACTGTGTTCTAATAATATTAAAACAACTGTTAGCTACAACAGCTTCTTTCCAAGGCCTCATCCCTCATGCAGATAGCTAGAGAACACCTGTGTGCAAAAAACTTAACACATGAAAACACTTTTGCAAGTCAACTATGGGGCTGACACCCTTCTCTTTCCCCACTTCTGCTTTTGCGAAAGTGTTTTTAAAATTCTTAACTTAGCAATCTCTTTACCAAATACCGTTGTGATAATAACAAAATTCTATAACAGTTCCCTTTTGTAACACAGTATGTATAGACTATCCACATCTTCCAACAATTCTGATAAAATTATAGGGTAACATGTCTAAAAATGTCATCTTCATGTTTTCATCTAGGTCAGGATGGATATTAATTGCATAATGCAACTGATCAATAAATGTCCAAATGGTTCTGTTGATCTCTATCATACTGTAGTAAAAAATGGAGCTGTCTTATCATCACATATTGCTTGTATTGCTTTTCTGATCACAACCTACAGTTGTGCTACAAAAGCTGTTGCAGCTGAAAAGTACAAATTGTTAATAAGCATAAAGTAATATATATAGGTGAAAAGAAAAGAATTCCTACAGATCATTTAGGCTTTCAGTCAAATGTGATCTGTAAAAGAAAAGCAATATACCAATATTTACTTTGAGATGCATAATAAAGCTCCAAGAGTTTAACTGATTTTTACAACAAAACAATAGGTTTTGTCAAAGCTGAGGAATCATCTATGGAAAGAATGAAATCACAAGACTGAAGAAATAAATCCCATTCAAGATGTGATACATAGCATGAAGGCCAAGATGACATAATTATTTCTATATTCCCACTCGGGCAGAATATGGGATGTTTTTGAAATGTTCATTTTACTCTCACAACTGCTATAAGGGGAGAGGACTCTACAGAGCACCTCATAATCTGTACTCACTAATGATGGTCTATATTAATTAAAGCACAGCTTTCTGTAGTGGGCAAAAGAACTTACCCAGGCAATCCAATGTTTTTGAGGTGTTTGCAATAATTATACTACATAGATTGGATTTCATCCTGAACTCCCTTTCAGGTTAAGCCAAAAGCTTCGAAATTTATCATATGTTAGTGAGAGAAATTATATAGAGAGAAATAGTTTCTCTACAGATGAAGTGATTAAAGATTGCAAACAGTGAGAATTTTTCTCAGCATTTATCAATTCTGCATATGCAGATTGCAAGTAGATACTAACACTTGGCAAAGAAGGTAGTCTTATGTTAGGGCACTGCAGAAGTACTGGGAGTGTGATAATCCAAGCTGCATTAAATGCTTCAGTAGCATTGCTTCAGTTGCAAAACCATTGCCTAGAGCAGCTTATAGAAAGACCAATGTGTACTATACACAGTTCTAAAAAAGGAAGGTGGTATTGCACTGACATAGTTAAATTGAAGCAATTTTGTACATAAGAATGATGCACTGATTTAAAATTGTTACTTATTAGTTTATGCTTGCTTCACAACAGTGCCATATTTTTGGGCAAAGTAGGCTTCAGTCTCAAGTAGATGTTTGAACTATCAGTCTCATAGGATTAGCAATTTTAAATTAAAGAAGAAGTTGCAAGAAAAGGTAATTTCATGCTTCGAAAAGAACTTTCATTCATGTCAAAGGCCTGGAACTTAGAACCATCAGTTCAGAATCTTATCCAAATGGTGATGTCAGCAATGCATTTTAAAGTGGCTTTCAATTAGGTTAAATAAAGAAAATAGAAGCTGATGAAGAAAGCTCAGTAAGAAGTTTTACTTTTAGATAAGGCTTGCTTGAAATGCATAATCAGTTCTGTTAACTGTAGGATATGGTACACATGACCGAGTTTATAGGTGTTCAGTGAGAGTTTCGTGCTGCGTAGTATGTTACTGTTAATAGTCAGCACAAAGATAATGTTATAAAAAAGTGGGTCTATAACTTCTACTCCTTCTCACTGAAAAAGTACATATATTGCATAAGTCATACTCGGTAACATTTGCTCTGGGCTGCAAGAACATTTGCTTGCTTTGTAAAATATTCTATCTGCCTAAATTTAAAAAAAAATCCTTTTTCAGATTTCTTAGCTCAAATGAGCATACAGATAAGGTAAGCGTTCAGGGAACATTGTTGTATGTCTAAACCCTCTCAATTAACAGTGCTGTAAATTAAGTCTCATGCAAGCCTTAACAAGGTCTTAAGAAAGCTAAATTGTATGCGTGTGGAAATCTATAGCAAGAAAAGAAGAAATAAAAAGTAGGTGAATCTAAGTGCTTCCTGTAAAGGACAAAAGTATCTTATTCCCTTAGACCTCTTTTTCACTCAATCACAAGGAGATGTATAGACTGAAACTTGATCAGACAGAAGAAGGGTTAAGACAGCACTGATTACATGTTTATGCAGATTTCTTTGTTCATCTTAGCTGAAATGAATTGTGATATCTTTTTGACATGAATAAGGTAGAGTTTAAAAGAAAGCACAAGGAAACTATGACCAGAAGAGTTTTTTCCCTACTCATTCTCATTAACACATGCCATTTGAAGAAAAAAAAATTATATACACAACAAATAGAAATGTCTCTAGATGTCAAAGATCTGGGAAGTGTATGTGGTAAAGCATCACATCAAAAGACCTAGAATACTGCAGTGCAAAGGAAAACATAGACTCTCACAAACTTTAGTGTGTCCAGTCTATACGAAATGAATTCGGAGATAAAGCTTAAAGAGCTAAGAGAAAAAAGAAAGGTCCTTATTATTGGAGATAATACTTATTCTTAAAATACTGTAACACAAATGTAGTATAGCTCAATCTTAACTTATACTGAATAATTGTAGATATAGCTTCTGTTAGCATCTTCTAATCTAAGACTTAATAGTTTCTATTGTCTCCTGCATCTGTTATAACTAAAAATGCATTAGGAGTTAACAACCAAATCATCCCTCCATCATAGCATTTCACAGAGTTCCTTTTTATCTGTGGTCTGGACCTTCCCCACTCGAGCTAGTCCCTAAACCCCCAAACTTTCACAGATTCCCTCAGCACGGTCCGACTCTCTCCCCCCTCCCTAAATGGACTCTGTGGAGGTGGTGGAGTCTACAGGAAAAAAGGGCTTGGGGAAACCTGTCCCTGCATGGGGATATAGGGAGCTGGCAATGGCAGAGGAGGTGCAGAGAGTTCTGGTTGTTGTAACTTTTTGTCTGCCACAGATACTTGCAAAACTTTTCTCACAGCTGCATTTGGGTCTCAGAGCCCCTCTGTCTGATCTCGGAGTCTGGATGTAGAACTCGATGACACGGGGAGCAGACAGCAGCAGCGGCGTGATGGTGTGGGCTCGTTCGCAGCTTCTTCCCCCCTTCCCGGTCGGTCCGAAGTCGCCTCTTGCCGGGTTCGGCGGGGAGAGGGGGCGATGGTGGCTCTCCGCAGCTGGGGGTCTGGGCCACGCGGCAGGAATCGCTTTCGCGAACGAGCAAGCGGCGACGGGCACGGTCGGGCAGGGCACAGCGGCGCCGGCAGGGCAGACAGGACAGACAGCGCACGGAGGCAGCACACGGCGGTGGGGGGGGCCGTGGCAGCGGCGGGCGGAAACAGCGCGGCTTCTGGCTAAGGCAGCTTGGGGCGAGCCCCGGGTCGGCAGCGCCGGCACAGGAGAGGTGGGGGGGCAGGCTCCACGCGGCAGTACAGCGGGACAGGGTACGACTCCAGGCGGCAACACGGCAGCAGCTTTAGAAGCGGCGGCGGGAAAAACGGCAGCGGGGGGG
>NW_020928894.1:0-308 GCF_003984885.1 Neopelma chrysocephalum | reverse complement strand
GGGCTCGCCGCGGGGGGAGGCACAGCTGGCAGTGGCTTCCCTGGCGTCCTGCATAGAGCTAGAATTGTTGAAGGACGAACTGCTGCTGGGGCCGCTGGCTGACAATCGGGCAGAAGCCTGCTCTTTGAAATTCGTCGGCAGCACGATTGTTGAGATAATGAATAAAAGCTGAAAAACTGACTTGCTCTCTTTGCTTTCAGTTTCACTGCTCGCTTATGCAGCATAGGCTAAAACTGTAACTTGACTCGCAGTCCTTATAAATTTTTTTTTTTTTCTTCTTTTCTTTTTTTTTTTTTTTTTTTTTTTTT
>NW_020928893.1:0-485 GCF_003984885.1 Neopelma chrysocephalum | reverse complement strand
AGGGTTGAATTATTAGATGAGCAGAAGACCCATTTTTGTTTGGTTGGTTTTTTTTTAGAGAGACACTGAATTGCAGGTGGCAGTACTTCTTACTTTTTACGGATTTCAGCCAACCAAACAAAAATGGGTCTTCTGCTCATCTAATAATTCAACCCTTTTCAGTATTAGATTACATGAACCCAGTTCAAGGATCAATTTATTCATTAGTGTCTGGGAGTGCTTCTCCCAGCAGAAAGCATTAGCTCGTTCAGCTCATTGCCATGTTTGTGTTCATCTCCAATACACTGGTGCCATTTGTAAATACGTTCTCAGACATAAAAGTAAACACAAACTTGGCAATGAGCTGAACGAGCTAATGCTTTCTGCTGGGAGAAGCACTCCCAGACACTAATGAATAAATTGATCCTTGAACTGGGTTCATGTAATCTAATACTGAAAAGGGTTGAATTATTAGATGAGCAGAAGACCCATTTTTGTTTGGTTGG
>NW_020928892.1:0-592 GCF_003984885.1 Neopelma chrysocephalum | reverse complement strand
CAAGTCTCATTATGGGATGTTTAGGGAAGAACCAGAAGGGTTGAAGGGAATCTAGACAATCTAAGGAGGAGCAAGTTTGGGAAAACATAGGGATAAGGAGATAAAAAGGCCTGGTTGCATGTAAATAGCTTACTGGCCAGAATTGTTTGTCTGGCCATACCCTGCATTTGATCAACATAATTTCTAACCATTTTTCTGGGTGAGGGACTCCCTCTTTTGTGTGCATGCCTCTTGGAGCATGCCTGCTGGAGCTCTGGTCTCTCCAGTCCAGTTGCTGGCACCCAGGCACACACACCCTCCAACCTGTGGTCTTGCACCTGTTGCTGGCACTCAGACCAGAGCTCCAGCAGGCATGCTCCAAGAGGCATGCACACAAAAGAGGGAGTCCCTCACCCAGAAAAATGGTTAGAAATTATGTTGATCAAATGCAGGGTATGGCCAGACAAACAATTCTGGCCAGTAAGCTATTTACATGCAACCAGGCCTTTTTATCTCCTTATCCCTATGTTTTCCCAAACTTGCTCCTCCTTAGATTGTCTAGATTCCCTTCAACCCTTCTGGTTCTTCCCTAAACATCCCATAATGAGACTTG
>NW_020928891.1:0-571 GCF_003984885.1 Neopelma chrysocephalum | reverse complement strand
TCCCATTGCTTTTGTCCATTTGGGTGTGGTGTTAGGTTTGGGGGAAAAAAAAAATTAAAAAAGGCATCTCTTCCAGATCACTGCATATTCAGAAGATCAATGCCAGGATTGCCTGCCTGCGTCCTGCACACTTGGTACAAAAACAAAACCAACCTTTCCTGCCCCCAAAACCTTCACTGCTTACTGAGGAGGTTATCTGTTAAAGAACCCAAGAAAATCACACAGATTTACGTGGTACCACAATCACAATCCCCCATTCCCTTTCCCCCAAACCTAACACCACACCCAAATAGACAAAAGCAATGGGAGAATTCATTCAACATTATTGCTTGAATTTCGATAGTGGATTGCAGCATTAACCCTGCAGAATGTGAGTCATTCTTCTGTCTTACAGGCATTGTAGGGAGTAACCTGCATGTCAGCTACTAAGAATCTAACTGGATCTGAGACTAACAGAGCAAATGCCTTCTTTAAGCAGCAAGATGGAGAGCCTGGATTTGATCAGAGACTGAGAAACACTCAGACCAGTTAGATTCTTAGTAGCTGACATGCAGGTTACTCCCTACAATGC
>NW_020928890.1:0-791 GCF_003984885.1 Neopelma chrysocephalum | reverse complement strand
TTGTGGGGTGTTTTTAGGGTTTTTGGGCTTGTTTGTTTGGGGTTTTTGTCTTTCTGTGGGGGTCACCTGTTACCAAGTAATTAACAAAACTTCCAAAGTAAGCAAGCAGAAGTTGTTTTTTGATCATAACTAAACTACCAGCCACAGGTGACACAGAAAAATTAGATCAGTGTCCAAACAGGCAGAAAACAACAATTTTTCTTCTCACACCATGATGGCTAAACCAAGACAAGTTAAAGCTCAAAACTTTACTGGACAAGTGTAACTTTGGAAACAGCAGCACCTTTCTTTTCTCTTATTTCCCCCCCATGTGTGCTCTGAATTCAGGCCGATCACAGAGGGAGTGCAAAAAGCTCTCAATAACTCACAGAAAATTCCTACATTGTGCACTACTTATAGACAGTACTATACCATTTGCAACCATGTGACCCAGCAAGCCCAGAAATCCCCCAGCCTCTTCTTTCCATAGCTTTTATCTACTTTGTCTTCCTTCTATTGAACCCGAGGAGGTTTGGAGTGAACTGTTTACTAAAATCTCACTCGATGAAACTCTGCTGAATATTCAGACTCTACTGATGGCACAATGAGGAAACTGTCATTAATCCTTCCATTTTGGAAGGAGAGAGGTGGAAATTTGTAAAAATGGTCCCTGCTGTTTAATGCTATAGTTCACTGCTTAGAAATGTGAAGAAAAGCCACATTTTCAAACATCTTCTGGTGTGTAAACAAGTTACTGACTAGATGTATGTGCCTAAAGCACATGAGAAGATTTACATAAAAGTTTACATCCG
>NW_020928889.1:0-726 GCF_003984885.1 Neopelma chrysocephalum | reverse complement strand
ACCTGTTACCAAGTAATTAACAAAACTTCCAAAGTAAGCAAGCACAAGTTGTTTTTGATCATAACTAAACTACCAGCCACAGGTGACACAGAAAAATTAGATCAGTGTCCAAACAGGCAGAAAACAACAATTTTTCTTTTCACACCATGATGGCTAAACCAAGACAAGTTAAAGCTCAAAACTTTACTGGACAAGCGTAACTTTGGAAACAGCAGCACCTTTCTTTTCTCTTATTTCCCCCCCATGTGTGCTCTGAATTCAGGCTGATCACAGAGGGAGTGCAAAAAGCTCTCAATAACTCACAGAAAATTCCTACATTGTGCACTACTTATAGACAGTACTATACCATTTGCAACCATGTGACCCAGCAAGCCCAGAAATCCCCCAGCCTCTTCTTTCCATAGCTTTTATTTGCTTTTTCTTCCTTCTGTTGAACCCAAGGAGGCTTGGAGTGAACTGTTTACTAAAATCTCACTCGATGAAACTCTGCTGAATATTCAGACTCTACTGATGGCACAATGAGGAAACTGTCATTAATCCTTCCATTTTGGAAGGAGAGAGGTGGAAATTTGTAAAAATGGTCCCTGCTGTTTAATGCTATAGTTCACTGCTTAGAAATGTGAAGAAAAGCCACATTTTCAAACATCTTCTGGTGTGTAAACAAGTTACTGACTAGATATATGTGCCTAAAGCACATGAGAAGATTTACATAAAAGTTTACATCCG
>NW_020928888.1:0-425 GCF_003984885.1 Neopelma chrysocephalum | reverse complement strand
ACCTGTTACCAAGTAATTAACAAAACTTCCAAAGTAAGCAAGCACAAAAACCCTAAAAACACCCCACAAACAAGAAAACTCCCTCCAAAAATGAAAATTTGTTTTTTGTTGTGGTTTCTTCCAGTGTTGTCACAAAGCAGATTTCAAGGAGCAAACTGTAGTATCCCTCCTAGGTCCAACCCACTCACCTAAAGCTGGCAGGGAACATATGCCATTGCACAGGGGGGTTTTCTGGAGGGTCATGGGTTTTGACCCAAACTGATCAAAAATGCCACTAGGAGGGATACTACAGTTTGCTCCTTGAAATCTGCTTTGTGACAACACTGGAAGAAACCACAACAAAAAACAAATTTTCATTTTTGGAGGGAGTTTTCTTGTTTGTGGGGTGTTTTTAGGGTTTTTGGGCTTGTTTGTTTGGGGTTTTT
>NW_020928887.1:0-334 GCF_003984885.1 Neopelma chrysocephalum | reverse complement strand
ATTTCAGATACCTCCTGATTTAGGCCAGTGCTTGGTGAAACTGAAATTTTTGTTCCATTTATCCAGGCTCAGGCAATGGTACTGGAATATGCTGTGCTTTGAAAGGTCGTGTAAATGAACATTATTGGTAAAAGTTAGTCAGTGCCTGAGTGGTTCAGTAATAGATGATTAGGAGTTATGTATAACAGTGTAAACCTTTGTAAATTTTGAAGATTGAGTGAGGAGGAATTAGTGGAAAGATTTAGGATTTCCTCACCTCTCAAAAAAGTAGAGAGAAAATTGGCCTTTCTTTCACCTCTAGTTTTCTGCCCATAATTCAGCTAAAAGGAGTGCT
>NW_020928886.1:0-510 GCF_003984885.1 Neopelma chrysocephalum | reverse complement strand
TTATTCTAATGATTATTAATTATTACACTCCTCTGCCGTTCCTGCCGTTCTGGCTGCGGTCAGACAAGAACAAGGCGCGTGGCCGCGCTTGTTACGGTGATTTATGGGCGGAGATCCCCGGCCCGGTTTAACAGTGCGGGTGCCTTCCCGGGACTGCTGGGGTGACGAGGACCTCAACCCCAGGGTTGGCTCCTGCACCCAGCTCTGAGCTTTGAGTCCCAACCATTAAAGCTCCTCTGAGCCCGGGGATCATCCCTGCTCTTGATGGCTGCTCCTGGTGAGCCCCATCCTCCTGCACCAAGCCCCCGGGCACCTGCACTGCCTGGGATGCAGTAGCTTGGAGCATCGTCCAAAATCCCTCCTGCAGCCTGTCCCGCCCTGAGTCCCAGAAATGAGGTGCTGCAGCAGATTGAAAACAGCCCTCAGGTTTATGCCTTTAGTTTTTTAATAATAATAATAATGGTAATAGTAATAGTAGTAGTAGTTGTAGCAACCAGTGTTCACTCAGTG
>NW_020928885.1:0-371 GCF_003984885.1 Neopelma chrysocephalum | reverse complement strand
TCCCCGGCTCCGCCCCCGCCATGGGAGTGACTCTGCTCTCCCTTTTGATCCCGTCCCTCCGTGGGTGTCTGTCCTGAGGGGGATCCCTTTAGGGGTCAGCTGGGTGTGGGGGGGCCGCAGCTCTGTCATACCCCGCCCTCCCCTGGCTCTCTCTGCCTCTCAGGTCCCGGTTGTGCTTGCAGAGGGCTGAGCCCCTCCCCGTGCCCCTTCCCTGCCGGTCCCAGCACCTGTCCCTGGGTGCTGACACCTGACCTGGGGGGCTCTTCCCAGAAAAAAGCAGGTCCTGGGATCCTGGGGCTCGCCCCCGGGGCAGAGAGGAGGGCCGTGAGCTGGTGTGGCTGTGACAAATAAAGCTCTGTGGTGGTGGCGGT
>NW_020928884.1:0-434 GCF_003984885.1 Neopelma chrysocephalum | reverse complement strand
GCGCGGCCGCGCTTGTTACGGTGATTTATGGGCGGAGATCCCCGGCCCGGTTTAACAGTGCTGGTGCCTTCTCGGGACTGCTGGGGTGATGGGGACCTCAACCCCAGGGTTGGCACCTGCACCCAGCTCTAAACTGTGAGTCCCAACCAGTAAAGCTCCTCTGAGCCAGGGGATCATCCCTGTTCTTGGTGGCTGCTCCTCTTGAGCCCCATCCTCCTGCACCAAGCCTACGGGTGCCTACATTGCCTGGGATGCGGCAGCTTGGAGCAGGATCCAAGATCCCTCCTGCAGCCTGTCCTGTGCTGAGTCCCAGAGATGGGGTGCTGCAGCAGACTGAAAACAGCCCACAGGTTTATGCCTTTAGTTTTTTAATAATAATAATAATCTTAATAGTAATAGTAGTAGTAGTTGTAGCAACCAGTGTTCACTCAGTG
>NW_020928883.1:0-400 GCF_003984885.1 Neopelma chrysocephalum | reverse complement strand
TCCCCGGCTCCGCCCCCGCCATGGGAGTGACTCTGCTCTCCCTTTTGGTCCCGTCCGTCCGTGGGTGTCTGTCCTGGGGGGAACCCTTTAGGGGTCAGCTGGGTGTGGGGGGGCCGCAGCTCTGTCATACCCCGCCCTCCCCTGGCTCTCTCTGCCTCTCAGGTCCCGGTTGTGCTTGCAGAGGGCTGAGCCCCTCCCCGTGCCCCTTCCCTGCCGGTCCCAGCACCTGTCCCTGGGTGCTGACACCTGACCTGGGGGGCTCTTCCCAGAAAAAAGCAGGTCCTGAGATCCTGGGGCTCGCCCCCGGGGCAGAGAGGAGGGCCGTGAGCTGGTGTGGCTGTGACAAATAAAGCGCTCTGTGGTGGTGGCGGTGCTTTGCTCTCTGCCGCGACTCTCGGGT
>NW_020928882.1:0-549 GCF_003984885.1 Neopelma chrysocephalum | reverse complement strand
GTCCCCTCCTTTGGGCTGGTGGCTGCCAGTGGCCCCACGTGGGATGACGTGCCCCCCTTCCGCTGGAGCACGTCCCCCTGCAGCTCCCTGCTCCACATGGGCCACCCGGACCTCTGGACATTCCCCCCAGTCAGGGTCCACTGGGACTGAACAGGCACCCGTGGGCTGATCCTGTCCGTCCATCCATGGGTGCCTGTCCTGGGGGGGATCCCTTTAGGGGTCAGCTGGGTGTGGGGGGACCGCAGCTCTGTCATACCCCGCCCTCCCCTGGCTCTCTCTGCCTCTCAGGTCCCAGTTGTGCTGCGCAGGGGGCTGAGCCCCCCATTCTCCCTCCCCGCCACGGGGCTCTCCAGACCTGGGACCTGTCCCTCGGTGCTGACACCTGACCTGGGGGGCTTTTCCCAGAAAAAAGCAGGTCCAGGGATCCTGGGGCTCGCCCCCGGGGCAGAGAGGAGGGCAGTGAGCTGGTGTGGCTGTGACAAATAAAGCTCTGTGGTGGTGACGGTGCTTTGCTCTCTGCCGCGACTCTCGGGTGGCTGCTCTGAGGGT
>NW_020928881.1:0-491 GCF_003984885.1 Neopelma chrysocephalum | reverse complement strand
GTCCCCTCCTTTGGGCTGGTGGCTGCCAGTGGCCCCACGTGGGATGATGTGCCCCCCTTCCGCTGGAGCACGTCCCCCTGCAGCTCCCTGCTCCACATGGGCCACCCGGACCTCTGGACATTCCCCCCAGTCAAGGTCCACTGGGACTGAACAGGCACCTGTGGGCTGATCCTGTCCGTCCGTGGGTGTCTGTCCTGGGGGGGATCCCTTAGGGGTCAGCTGGGTGTGGGGGGACCGCAGCTCTGTCATACCCCGCCCTCCCCTGGCTCTCTCTGCCTCTCAGGTCCCAGTTGTGCTGCGCAGGGGGCTGAGCCCCCCATTCTCTCTCCCCGCCATGGGGCCCTTCAGGCCTGGGACCTGTCCCTGGATGCTGACACCTGACCTGGGGTGAAAAAAGCAGGTCCTGGGATCCTGGGGCTTGCCCCTGGGGCAGAGAGGAGGGCAGTGAGCTGGTGTGGCTGTGACAAATAAAGCTCTGTGGTGGTGGCGGT
>NW_020928880.1:0-2239 GCF_003984885.1 Neopelma chrysocephalum | reverse complement strand
GCGCGGCCGCGCTTGTTACGGTGATTTATGGGCGGAGATCCCCGGCCAGGTTTAACACCCGCAGGCTCCAAGGTGCTCCAACACATGTGGGGGTGTGTGTACTCCATCCTGGACCCCCTAAGATCCTGGTTTTTTCTACTTTTTTTCCCATCCCCTCCCTTTCCCCCACGCTTTCCTGCTCTCCCCTATTCCCGCTCTGTACTGCTGCGTTTGCTTTTAACTCTTTGCTATGGCACCTGCTGGGTTTTTTTGTGTCCTCCCAACATTTCTCCCCCTTCCTTCCTCCCCTCCCCGGGCGATGTGGGGTCTTGCTCCCTGTGGGCTTCCCCAGCTTCAGCTGATTCCCCCACTGAGCCCGTGCCCTGAGCATCACCCAGTGATGTTGGACAGGGTGCCCCAAACCCCTTCTCACCCTCCTCCTCCTCCCTTTTGGAGCAGACGGGGCCCAGCCCCAGGACCAGCTCTGTCCCCCAGATCACCCTGACATCCCCCCACAAAGCCCTTTCCCCTGACCTGGCTGCCAGGCTGCCAGAAATACCTTCCTTGCCTTTAGCCCCTTGCCCCCCCATACCACCCACCAGCCAGGCCACCTCCCCCAGGTGCTTCTTGGAGGCCAAACCTCCATAAATCAAAACTCTGCTGCTCCATCGTGAGCAATATCTTATGTAAAAAGGTGTTTCCAGGGAGCACCGAAGGCTGTAGAATCCTATTACGAGGCACACTATTAATTATAAGGAGTCAGCCCAGCCTACTCCAGCTATTTTTTATCCCAGGTCCAAAACCTGATTACTTTCCACCTTCTGCAGACCTTCCCCTGCCAAAAAAACAACAACAACCAAAAAAAAGGCAAAAAGGTCAGGGGAAAAAAAATAAAAGCATTGATGTTTGACCAACAGCTTTTAAAAAAGGAAATTATTCCCAGGAGTGATGCTGCTCTGGGGGTGTCAGGGCAGTTGGGAGCTCACGGTGGTGTTTCCTCAGTGCAGTCCCATTGAAGGGTCATTGCTGATGGTGACATGGGCATGACTGTGGGGTTTGGGATGACTCCCCTGAGCACCCCAACAGGGAACTTTTCCCTCTCCTTGCCTTGATGAGGGAGCACTTGGGCTTTGGGTGCCAGCTGGGGGGATTGGGCTTTGGATGTCCCTGGCAGGGATTTGGAGGTGCAGGTTATCTGGAGGACACCCCGGTGGGAGTGGCATGGCCCCAGCTGGTGGGGGGTCACCTGTGGTCACCCTGCAGCTGGAGACAGGCAGTAATCCCTAGTGCTGGTGCCTTCCTGGGACTGCTGGGGGGATGCTCCAATGGGGACCCTGTCTGCCATGGGGATCCCCGACTTAGCTGTGATGCTGTACCCCAACCCTGGCTGCATTGGGGACCCCAACCCCAGGTTTGGCTCCTGCACCCATCTCTGAGCTGTGAGTCCCAACCAGTAAAGCTCCTCTGAGCCAGGGGATCATCCCTGCTCTTGGTGGTTGCTCCTGGTGAGCCCCATCCTCCTGCAGCAAGGCCCAAACTCCCCCAGGATGTGGTAGCTTGGAGCAGGATCCAAGATCCCTCCTGCAGCCTGTCCTGTGCTGAGCCCCAGAGATGGGGTGCCCCAGAAGCCTGAAAACAACCCTCAGGTCTATGCCTTGAAAATAATAATAATAATAATAATGATAATAGTAATACAATAATAATTTGACAATAATATTTTAACAATAATATTTTAATAATGTTATTTTATTGAAAGTGTTTTGATATTATTATTTTATTAACATTTTATAATAATATTTTAATAATATTTTAATGGTAGCACCAATAGTTTAATAACAACAATACTTTAATAATATTATTTTAACAATAAAATTTTTTAATGATGACGATGATGATGATGATGATGATGATGATGATGATAATAATAATAATAATAATGATAATAATAGTGTTGACCCAGTGAATGACATTGTGTTCCACTTTATACTCCTCAAAAATGATGCTAGGAAGGGTTTATTTACCAATACATCGCCCCGGCCCTACAAAAACCTCCCGTTACCCAAAGCCGACCACACCAAAGCTCCGCCTATGGAGGCGTGGTCACACCAAGGCCCCGCCCCAGTCCAGCCCCATTCAGAGAGCGGGGGTGTGGCCCCACTGAAGCCCCGCCCCAACCCAGAGTCATTCGCGGAGCCGCTGCGGGGGCGTGGCCTTCCCCGGCTCCGCCCCCGCCATGGGAGTGACTCTGCTCTCCCTTTTG
>NW_020928879.1:0-6269 GCF_003984885.1 Neopelma chrysocephalum | reverse complement strand
CGGTGCTTTGCTCTCTGCCGCGACTCTCGGGTGGCTGCTCTGAGGGTTGGGCTCACACAGTGGTTTTGTCCCCCCCACATTAACAGGGTGATGCTGTTTCTCTGCGGGTGGGAGGGTGTGTGCCCAGCCAGGCCGGGCTTTTTTGGGGTGCAGGCTGTGGAGGGTTCTCTGCTGCTGCGTCAGGCTGGGTACGGGTGTGGGGCAGAGCTGCTGAAATGGGGAAGCGCCAGTGCTCTCCCTGCAGGAGTGGGAGACCATCCTCCTCCCTTTTCTCTTCCCCTCTCAGGCACCAGTGTACCCCCATCCCCAAAATCCGCGGTGCAAAATCCTCTTGGGCAGCAGCTCCCCTGATCTGCCTGGTTAGGAATAACGAGGTCATTAGTGGGGGATTAATGTGCTGGGGCTCGGCAGGGCTTTGAAGGTGCCAGGTTCCCACCGGGGCTGGGGGCCCCTGGGTCTCCGTGGGGTCTGCAGGGGGGTGGGATGCAGCAGGTCTGGTCTGTTGGGGTGCTGTTTGGCATCCCAAAATCTGGGATGGGTGCAGTGGACAAGGCGGGGTGTCCATAGCCCAGTGTGCGGGGAGGGGTTGCAGGTAAGGTGGGGGTGGCAGAGCCCTGGTGTCCCCATGGTGTCCCCGTGGTGTCCCCGTGGTGTCCCCGTGGTGTGTGGGCTCCTATGGCAGGGGAAACTACTCGGGGGATCCTGGTGCCTCAGTTTTGCCAGACAGGAGATCTCCATCACCAAGTGAAGGAGCAGCAAGGAGGGACAAGCACATTGGTGCCAAGCACAGGGCATGCTGGAATTGCAACAGTGGCTGGGTTGCTGCTTCCCCTCCGTTTTTGTTTTTTTGGGGGTTTTTTTGAAGTGGAAACCCAAAAAGTTGTTAAATATCACCCCAGCTGCCACGGTGGTGTCACCCAGGGACTCTGGCCAAGGGAAGTGATGTGGTGACAGCCTGGCATTGCCTTCCTTGGGGCAGGGATGGAGCCAAAAGGCAGCAAAGGGGGAGGAGGAGGTAGGTGTAGTGTGGAAAGGGACCCTGAAGCACCCCAGGGCTGAGCTGACACATGGTGGTCTCACCAAGGGGGTCCCCAGCCTCTTCCCTGTGAGCTCTTGGAGGCTCCTTGCACCCCTTCCCCAGCTCCTGCCACCAAGGGCCCAGCCCTCTCCCATCCCATCAGGAGCAGGGCTTTCCTGCAGCTCTCACTGTTAGCAAGAGTGCTCCCTGAGGCATTTGCAGCACAGTTTGGGTCAGGGTGTCACTGAAAATCGGGACTAAAACACTCTTTGTAGTATTAGAAAGCTATATTTGCACTTTATTTTTGGTGCCAGGTGTGCGAGGGACATCTCTTCCTGTCACACGCCCCACGACTTTGAATTAGTGATTTATTTACACTATAGAGATAGTCAACCTGTTTCTTGCATAAAGGCTGGACTATGTCAATTATTTCCCAGAGATTATTAGCTTATTAATTATTTCCTTATATGGAGTTGTTCACCTTCAGTCACCTAGCTGAGACTCCTGGTCCTGTTTGATATGGAGACGTTCATCTCCAGCCACAGCTCTAAGACCTCTGGTTCCAGCCTGATATGGGTTTGATAAGCAAGGCTGTGCATGCAGATATCCAGTGCATTAACTGTATCAACTTTTAGCTACTCACTGGGTAACAAGAGGACCAAAATCAGATATTTTGTGTCTGTTTTGTTGCTGTCTGCCTGGCAGTGGGTCAGAACTGAAGAGAATGGGGATGTTCCCAGTGAACCCCATTTGGCTGTGATGTGCCTGTGCCATCTGCTGTGTGGAGTCTCCTTGTTGGGATTCCCGTGCAACCTCTGCTTTCAGAGTGCTCCAGCTTGGCCCTCTCCAAGGGGTGATCAGGGGGCACCTTTGTAGGGGGGTCCCCCTGACCCAGACCCCTCCTGGCCCTCTGCTGGGTGCCTGGCATGGCCAGCTGAGGCTGGTGGTCTCATCTTGGGGGGTTCATACAGGTGGAGGGACTGAGCCCCCCTGGGATGTGCAGCTTAGACAGGATTCTGGGGCTGCTGTGGGCTGTGGGGCTTGGCAGGGTGGGCACAGGGGTGTGATGGCTCCTTTGGAGGCAATAAGTGGTATCTTATGTGGGGGCTTGGGGTGTGCAGGCTGCCCTGGGTCAAATGGGCAAAGCCCTAAAATCTGCTGGGACATGTTTCTGGTTGGACCTGAGAGCAGCCAGTGCAAATCCTTAAGGACCCCCAAAATCATTTGGGAGCTGCTTCTCCCCCTTCCCCATCTCCTGGGTGCCCACATCCCATCTCCCGAGCATTCAAAGGCCGCTGGGATCTGGCTGGCAGGACCACACGTGCCTGTCCTGGCCGGGACACCCGGCAGCGTGCCCAGCCATGGCCGGGCGCCTTCGGCATCGGTCCAGCGCCGCGGCTGTAAAACTCCCACAGTGCTGAGCAAACAGAAGGGCCGGGGCAATGTCTGACCGCCGCCCCTTGCGCTGCTGCGCGGCTGAGCGCAGGGACCGGCACGGCCCCTCCGACGTCACCTCTCCCTCTTCTGTCCCCCAGACTCGGCGGCGGCTGAGCAGCTGGGGACACGCAGCGAGGCCCCAGGGGACACCAGGTAACCCCCACCCTGCGGTGACCCCGGCTGGGTTATGGGACAGGGCGTGCAGGGGGCACCTGCGGACACCGGGAAATGAGGTCCAGAAGGATGGAGGAGGGGATGGCCCAGCCTGTCCCGGGGCTCTGACAGGGAGACCCCATAGGTGCTCCTACATCCTGGAGCTGGCAGGAAACACTGAGGACAGCCCTTTCCCTCCTGAGGGGCTCCTGTGCCCCACACTGAGCCTGGGGTGGGCATCGAGGATGTGGGGCGGACCAATGGGGAGGATCTGGTGACTCCATCACCTCTCCCTGGCAGAGCATCCATTACCAGGGCCATGGCAGCCCAGCCTGGTGGGGGCCAGAAGCCCTTCCACGTCGTCTCGCCCGTCCTGGAGAGCCTGCCCCTCTCCAAGGCAGCGGGCACCAAGGTCTTCATGAAGCTGGAGAACGTCCAGCCCACGGGCTCCTTCAAGATCCGGGGCATCGGGCACCTCTGCCAGGAGGTGAGTGTGGGCGTGGTGTGGGTGGGGAACTGTTCTTGCCCTCATGGGGGACACGGCAGGTGGACACAGCCAATCCCTTCCCTCTTTTTCTCCCACCTTTCAGGCTGCCAAGAAGGGCTGTCGCCAATTCGTCTGCTCCTCAGGTAACTCCGTCCCCAGCTCATTCCCTGAGGAATCTGGGGATGTATGGGGGGCCGAGCCCTGCCTGAGCCACTGCTTCCCACAGGGGGGAACGCTGGTGTGGCAGCAGCATATGCAGCCAAGAAGCTGGGGCTGCCCATCACCGTGGTGATCCCCAGCACCAGCGGCCCCATCCCCAAGCGCAAGCTGGAGGAGCTGGGGGCGACCGTGGAGGTCTATGGCAAGGTAAAAACTGGGGCCTGGGGGGGACCAGAGGGGGCTGAACCTGACCTCAGCCTGCTCAGTGATGCTGGGGATGTGCTTGACATCCCATCCCAAAATGTCCCTCTCCTGCATCACCTGCACCCTGGCATGGCAGCAGGGTCACTCATGGGACCCCCACCCGCTCTGGTGTCCCCCAGCCCATAGTGACAAGGGACACATCCCTGCGGTGTGAGGGCTTGTAGTGGGTTGACCCTGACTGGACACCAGGTAGCCACTAAAGCTGCTCTTTCACTCCTCTCTGTAACTGGGCAGAGGAGAGAAAAAAAAACAATGAAGGGTTCAGGAGTTGAGATAAGGGCTGGGAAAGGTCACTTACTGATCACCATCACAGGCAAAACAGGCTCAAAGTGAGGATATTAATTACATTTGCTACTAACAGGATCAGAGCAAAAGAGTGAGCAGTAAAATAATATCAAAAACACCTTCTCCCCACCCCTCCTTCCTTCCAAGTTCTACCTCCTCCCCACCAGCACTGCAGGGAGACAGGAATGGGGGTTACAGTCAGTTGTTATTTCTGCTGCTGTCAGGGAGAGGAGTTGGAGTCCTTCCCCTGCTCCTGTGGGGTCCCTCCCACGGGAGACAGTCCTTGATGGACCTCTCTGGCGTGAGTCCATCCTTTGGACAGCAGTTCTTCCCAAAATGCTGTCCCATGGGTTACTCACTCCTTCACGGATGAGCTGTACCAACATGGGTCCCCCACAGAGGCCACAAGTCCTACCTGGGAAAAACCTCCTCCAGCCTGGGCTTCCCTCTCCATGGGCCACAGGTCTCCGGCAGGACCCTGCTCCATCCTGGGCCTCCCATGGGATCACAGCCTCCTTCCTGCATCCACCTGCTCCAGCAGGGGCTCCTCCATGGGCTGCAGGAGGGTCTCTGCATCCCGATGCTTCTCCATGGGCTGCAGGGGCACAGCTGCCCCACCCTGGTCTGCGCCACGGGCTGCAGGGCCTCAGCTCCGGGGCCTGGAGAATCTCCTGCCCCTCCTTCTGCACTGCCCTTGGTGTTTACATTGTTGTTCACTCTGCTCTTCCCTGGCTGGAATCTTCATCTGCACAATAACTTTCTGTTCTTGAATATGTTATTATCCCAGAGGCATTACTGTCACTCCTAATTGGTTTGGCCTTGGCCGGAGGCTGGAAGCCCATCCTGGAGCTGGCTGGCATTGGCTCCACTAGACAGGGGAAGCTTCTAGCAGCTTCCACCAGAAGCCACACCTGTAGCCCCCCTCCCACACCCTGCTACCAAAACCCAGCCACAGAAACCCACTACGGGGCTGTGTGGAGCCCTTCTGAGCCCCCACTGCCCTCCACCCCAGGTGTTTGATGATGCAAACAAGAGAGCCCAGGAGCTGTTGAAGACAGAGGGCTATGTCAGCATCCACCCCTTTGATGACCCCTTGGTGTGGTGAGTGCTGCCAGGGCCCAGCTCCCACCCCTAATCCCCACCCCTGGGATATGGGCTGGCTCGGGGTGCCCCCAGGCTGTATTCCCCTGCCCCCCCTTGCCCTGCAGGCAGGGTCATGCCAGCCTGGTCTGGGAGCTGAAGGACTCTCTGGAGACCAAACCAGATGCCATCGTGCTGTCGGTGGGCGGCGGGGGGCTGCTGGCTGGTGTCGTGGAGGGCCTGCACCAGGTGGGCTGGCAGGACATCCCCATCATCGCTGCTGAGACCCACGGAACCCACAGCTTCCACGAGGCACTGAAAGCTGGCCGGCTGGTCACCCTGCCTGAGATCACCAGGTGAGCAGCCACGTGTGCAACGAGCGGACAGGGCTCAGCCCAGCTCACTGAGGGGTCTGAGACCACCCTGACCACCTTGTCCCGTCATGTCCCAGTGTGGCCAAGTGCCTGGGAGCCAAGACAGTGGCAGCACGGGCGCTGGAGTGTGCCCAGGAGTGCCAGATCATCTCCCAGGTGGTGGAGGACAGAGAGGCTGTGGGGGCTGTGGAGCAGTTCCTGGGTGAGTGGGACCAGCCGGGCATCACGGGGGCGAGGGGGACACCACCGGGTCTTGGGAGCTGCTGGAGCCACGGTGCTGGGGGCACCCTGTCTCTGCAGGCAGTCCCTGCAGGTGTCGGGATGTCCCCGTGGTCTTGTCCCCACAGATGACGAGAGGATGCTGGTGCAGCCGGCGTGCGGGGCCGCCCTGGCCACGCTCTACACGGGGCGGCTGCAGCGGCTGCAGCGAGAGGGGAAGCTGCGGACCCCGCTGGGCTCCGTGGTGGTCGTGGTCTGCGGGGGCGGCAACATCAACACGGCACATCTGCGAGCCCTGAAGAGCCAGCTGGGCATGGAGTGACACCCACCCCGAGGCAGGGGACGCGACAGAGCCTGGCTGGCACCCTCTGCTTGCTTTCCCTCCGAAATAACCAAAATAAAGCCTGGTGGACACAGGGCTGGACTCCTCCCACAGCCTTCTCCAGCACACAGCGTCCATGCAGGGATGGGGAAACTGAGACACGCGGGGCAGACGAACCTGGGGCTCACATTGCAGGCAGGGCTGGAGCCAGGGTCCCTCCTCTGCTGAGAGCAGGAACTGGCGTCCACACATCCCACTCTTCCGCTGGGACATGCCAGGTATCCTCCCCTACACCCTCCCAACGCTCCATCCCCCTCCTCTCCCTCCCCTGCTCCTCCCCGGGCTGTTTGGGCTGGAACTCCCCACCTCGATTAGCAAGCGCTCCCTCTCTGACTAATTACTTTGCTACTGTCTTTATGCATTATTATTCTAATGATTATTAATTATTACACTCCTCTGCCGTTCCTGCCG
>NW_020928878.1:0-5231 GCF_003984885.1 Neopelma chrysocephalum | reverse complement strand
TTCCATCCAGCCACCAGCTCCAGCTGCTCTCCTGCACATCAACTTGTGACACAAGGTCTCAGCCCACCGAGCAGAGACAGATGTAGCTCAAGACAGGCTGCAACACATTTCTGCTCGACAAGGTTAAGAACTCTCCACTGTCCCTGAGCAGCAGTGTTTTAATTACACAGGAGTACGGTAAGCAGGTTGTTTCCCTGCCTAGACCAGCTGGAAATTAAACCCTTTTTCCCCCCTCTTTTTGGAAGGACTAGTTTCCAGTCGGACCAATTATTCAAAGTGTCTCAAAGGCACAAATTCCAGTGCCTTTTATGGAGGGGGGAGTGGCAGAGCAGGGCTTGGGACAGGAGGAAGACAATACTGTAAATTGGTGGTCTCAATGTAGAAGAATTTAAGCTGCTGCAGAAGCACATAACTTAGATCTGAACAGTTTTAGGCAGCCAGATTTCAGTTATGATGGGGTTTTGGGCTTTTTTTTTGGCTCGAGCTGCTGAGACCTGCCAGGCAAACAAACAAACAGAGTCCCCTCCCTGTCCCTTGCACCCGCCAAGCCCCATCCATCCCCACCCACCCACCCACCCCGAGAGCTGCCACCTCCCCACCTCCCCCTGGGCCGGGGAGAACCCGCAAACCCACCCGAGCAACCGACAGAGAAAGAGATGCAAGGATGGAAAATTCCCCTTCATAATTAATAAATGAAGAATATTGTTGTTAATCGATGTAGCTGTGAAGAGAGTATCGATCCCAGCCGCATGCTATTTTTTGTGCGGCTTAGATTTTTACACCTCATTTAGAGGCAGGTCTCTCTGGGGACCTCTTAACACCAAAAGATATTTGCAAGAGCCCAAAGTAGAGGAGAAGAAAAGGGGGGAAAAAGATTAATTATTACCAGAGCTGGAGAATTATGTGCGTGTCCCATTGTGGGCAACTGCAGCAGTGATTTGAATATTTGATTAATAGCAATTATGGCTGCAGTTGATAAGTTATCTCCACGCTGGATATTTAATAAACAAGTGGGAGCCATTACAAAGGTTTTTAATATTAATCCCAGGAAATTATGCTTATGAAGGCAGTGCCTGCTAGGGCTGTGTGAGGAGGATGCTCTGTTCTCTTCCCTCATCCCATCCTTGCGTGGCTTAAATCTCTCTGTGCCTCAGTTTTCCTTTTCCAAGATGAATAAATCCAGAGTTGGAAGTGGCACTGGTTAAGGCACTGAACGAGGAGCTCTCATTAGCACCAAACCTTTACTGAACAGCCAAGGAGATGGTTTGGGATGAGCTTTGGGAGCAGCTGGGGGGCTGCTGGGGGCGTTCTACGAGGCCTTGGTGCAAGGGTGGGTTTGCTCCAGGAGGGATTTCATTCCAGCTGCTGGTTTGTGGCTCTGGGATGATGCAGAGCAGGAGCTGTGTGCCAAACTGTGTGTGGTGAGGAGATGGGCACAGACTTAGGTGTACCTGAAGTGTTAAGAGCAGGTCAAACAGCTGCAGAGAGCTGTGGCATTCCTGAAAACCCTGGCAAAAGCCACGTGGAATCAGAGCACGGGATGCACAGAGTGCTGGGAGATGGGAATATAAGCCATGAAACCTCCACCGTGGCAGTCAGAAATCCCTCCCACTTCCAGGCTGTAAGAGAGAGCTGGGGAGGGGAGAAACTCATCCCTAAATAGGAGGGTGGTGCTGGATCCTGCCCCCGTGCCAGAAGTGACAAGTTCTGCCAGTGCCACTTCCCCAGGGAGGGAGCAGAGGAATTTGGGTTTGGGGGGATGTTCAGAGCACATTTGTGAATTTGGGTCAAATTTCAGGCAGGGAGGGAAGGGAAAATGTGTGAGAGGAAAAAAAAATAAAATTAGAAAACACCAAATGTTTGGCTTTCCACTGTCACAAAACCTTCCCCAGAATAAACACAGGGAGAAAGGTTCCCAAAAGAGGGGGAGGCTGAGCCTGCCTGAGGTGGATTAAACCTCAGCTTTCAGGCACGGTGCAAAGAGGGAATGGGCAGGAGGAGTGGGATTTTCCTTTCCAAGGCAAGGGGAGATCTTTAAAGTCCCCTCCAACCCAAAGCATTCTATGGTTCTGTGAAAGCAGCACCCCCAGCCCCGGGGCTGTCACCCCCTGTGTCCCACAGGGTTTGCTGGATGTGAGATGGCAGAGGGTATCCTTCCTCCCAAAAACCTCCAAGAGACTACCCAGGAGATGGGGAATGAAGTGAGGAAAGAAGGAACGTGTGTAGGGGGAGGAAGAGGATGGGACAGGACCCACCGGGATGTCCCACCCCTGACAAGGTGCTCCCAAAATGCTGCCACTTCCCCCCGGCCCTGCCCCGAGCACAGTTCTGTCCCCTCTGCCTGTGGCAGCCCCGGGACAGGGGGCACTGTCAGAGCTGTCACAGCCCTGTGGAAGCAGGAGCAGCATTCCCGGGATGAGCTCCCTCCTCCACGCCCCGGCAGGGCTCACGCATCCATCTCCTCCTCCGCCCGTGATAGGCCCTGGTGCTGCGGATCCATGCAGATCAATGCAAAATTAATTAGAGTAATCAACTCAGCTGTACCACAGAGATCATACAGGCAGGGTTTTAGGTGACTAATTGGTGGAAGCTGACAGCCAGTGTCCCCGGTGTCTTAGAGGTATTAACACTTTTTTCTCTGTAGATTAATTACCTTTTTCCACCTTTCACTTGATGGGCCTGCCCGTGCAGTGCTGGCTGGGGGGGAGCAGTGATGGAGGCCAGGCCTGAGGAGCATCCCGTGGAGAGCAGTGCCTGGGTTTGGGAGCAGAAGAGCCCAGGTTGAAGTGTGGGGGACAGTTTTTGCACCAGCAGCCTGATCAGGGGAGGGGCGGGTGTCCCTGTCCCTCTGCTGGGCATCCAGCCCTGTGGGATGGCAAAGCCCCCCTTGTGCAGGTGCACAGGACACTCTCCCATTGTGCCCTTCTCCTGTTGTGCCCTTCCCAGCTGATCCATGGACCCTCCAAGGCTGCATCCCCCCTTTTCTACCTGGGCTTGGCATTTGACACCACTGGACCATCTTTTGGCAAAGGCTGGTGCCCACTCTGCCTGTCTGAGGTTTTTTCCCAGGTCCACAAGGAGGATAAAAGGTGGGTTTGTTCAAATACCAGCGTGGGGGCTCTGGGATAGAGACCTAACGAGGCCCTTGTGCTGCTGGAATCCAGGCTGGGAGCTGGGCAGGCGCTCTTAATGACCAGGGTAATTAATCACCACCAGTTATCTACCGCTGGAGATGGGTCCTCCATCACCTGCACTCGAAGTTGCCACTGGGCATCTTCCTGCTGAGTGTGCCCCGGCTTGGACAGAAATTATGGAGAGAGAGACAGAGAGAGAGGGGGACATACCCTTGGCACTGCTGAGGTCCCACCTCAAATCCTGAGGGCAGTTCTGGGCCCCTTAGGACAAGAAAGACATTGAGGGGCTGGAGCGTGTCCAGGGAAGGGAACGGAGCTGGGGAAGGGGCTGGAGCAGCTGAGGGAGCTGGGGGGGCTCAGCCTGGAGAAAAGGAGGCTCAGGGGGGACCTTCTGGCTCTGCAACTCCCTGACGGGAGGGGGGAGCTGGAGGGGGTCCCAGGGAACAAGGGAAGGAACCAGAGGAAATGGCCTCAAGCTGTGCTGGGGAGGTTGAGGTTGGATATTAGGGAAGTCTTCACTGAAAGTGTGGTCGGGCATTGGCACAGGCTGCCCAGGGCAGTGGCAGAGTCACCATCCCTGGAGGGGTTAAAAAGCACGAGTGGATGTGGCACTTTGAGGCTTAGTGGGCACGGGGGCATTCGGTCGAAATTTAGACTTGGTGATCTTGGAAGACTTTTCCAGTGTTTATGATTCTCTGAGTCTGCAACGGTCCCTCAGGATGCTCCTGATGGTCCTCACACCACCAAGCCTGGGGAGCGATGGGGAGTCTCCCCTTGGCTTCGACAGCTGATGAGCCAAAGCACACGTGAGTAACCAAGGACAGCTGTGCCTTAGAGGAACAGGGCAGAGGCATCAGCAGGACACGGAGGAAGGCAGCAGAGTCCTCCTCCTGCCCAGGATGCTCAGGACTGAAACCCAACGAGTCGGGCCCTTGTAGTGGTTTTAGCCCAGGCCTTCCTGGCAACCAGGTCGAAACAAGGGAAGTGGTCATGTCCCAGCACACCATCCTATTTTTTACATGAGCAGGAGTATAAATAAGAAGGAGAGAGGAGGTTCCTTCTTCTTCTCTTCCGGTGGCCTTGTTTTTGTGGGAGTGAGGCCTGCTGTGGCCTGTTGTTCTCCCCATCCAAGTGGAGACATCTGGCAGAGTGGTTTTCATCTTCTTGAGGAAAGTATTAAAATTTTGGTCTGTTAGTTCCTTATTAGTTGGGTATATCTGTTTTTCCTGTTTTTGGGGGTCGAGGTCCTCTTTTCTTACATGTATACAGCGTTTTTGTAATAAGTGTAAACAACTGTAAATAAGTGTAAATATATATATATATTGCTTTAGTTTGGTTTATATTGGGTCCTCTGGGTTTTTTTTCCCTTTTTCCCTTTCCTTTAATAAGGGGAGGGGGTTTTTTGAGTGGGTTGGGGAACTTGGTGGGGAGCCAGGTCCAAACCACAACAGCCCTCGGGTGTCACTTGTCCCCTCAAATCCTGGGAGATGTGGTGGAGAGAACCTTTGGGTTCTTTGGGCAGTCTTTGGCTGCCCGAAGGGAAGGTGTCAAATCCAGCCTGGTCACCGTATTGAGGCCATCAGGGAAGGATCTCCACCCTCAGAGGGCCATTTGTCCCCTCTGACGGCCGGTGTCCGATAGCCAGGATGAATTGTCCTCTCGGGGAGGGCCCCTCTCCCCACCCAGCTGCCACAGCCACCTCACTCAGGTGATGGGAGATGGATCCTGCCATCATTGATCAAGGGCTCGATCTCAGGAGCGGGTTTTATTGGCAGAGATAACAGAGAGGAGAGAGGGAAGCACCAGTCAGGGAAGCAAGAGCCTCCCAGCCCAGGCAGCTCACGGGCACGGCAAGAGCAGCACCGGCGAGATGGAGCTGCTGCTTTGGGCAGGGGGGTAAGTGGAGTCACCAGAAGGTGTCATTTCTTGCAGGAACATCCAGAGAGGGGGTTATGCCCAAGGACAAGCAGTGCCTGCTCCAAGGAGCTCAGCAGCAAGGACAAGCAATGGATTTAAACTGGAACAAAACGGGGTTAGATTGAATATCAGGGAGGAATTGTTCCCTGGGAGGGTGGGGAGGCCCTGGCACAGGTTGCC
>NW_020928877.1:0-2577 GCF_003984885.1 Neopelma chrysocephalum | reverse complement strand
GCAGCTGTGGCTGCCCCATCCCTGGAAGTGTCCAAGGCCAGGTTGGAGGGGGCTTGGAGCCACCTGGGCTAGTGGAAGGTGTCCCTGCCCATGGCAGGGGGTGGCACTGGATGGGCTTTGAGGTCCCTCCCAACCCAAACCCTCCTGTGAGAACCACCTGTGTCTCATGGGCCTGAACCGAGGGCGATGGTGGGAGGGGGGAACCCTCCGGCAGCCCCTCCTTGGATGGAAGGTGCAGGAGGATCAAGGACCCACCCCACGTTCTGTGGCACTGCAGGAGGTGTCCCTGGAACCCTGGCTGAGTGTTCCTGGGCTGCAGCTCCCAGGAGAAGCCCACGGGATGCGCTCCTGGCTCAGGGGCTGCCCGAGGCCCCGCGCGGAGCTTTTGATGGAAAAGGATTTTCACGTTTAACATCTCCCCAGCTCGCTGACAGGCACGAGGGGAGGGATGAGGAAGGCAGATAGCCCAGAGAGGTTGATAAGGTGCTGGGAAAGATAACACAGGAATTGAACCGGGCTCCATGTGGAGAGCTGCTGCCTCAAACGTGTCCCAACCCCTTCGCTCCCGCGGCACGGATGGATATTACACCTTGAGAGGTAAAAATAGCACATTTAATGAAGCTGGGAAAACGTCAATTGTGTTTTGTTGGAATTGCAGAGACCTCATTTCCACGTTGCCCATGAAAATGCGTCGGCTTTGGAACAGATATGAAAGCTCCACACGCTGATCTGCAAAATGAGCTTTGAGCAAGAAAACCAGCAGAAACTAAACAAAAAAAATGTTGTTCCATGACCCCCAGGCTTGACCTTTATTGCTCTAACACAGCTCAGGTGTTCAGATTTTGGTCACCTAAGAACAAAAAAAAAAAGTTAGTGTATTTTAACCCTGCTGAATTTTTAATAGAAATTTCTAAACTGA
Organism: Neopelma chrysocephalum; assembly: GCF_003984885.1. NCBI lineage: Eukaryota > Metazoa > Chordata > Aves > Passeriformes > Pipridae > Neopelma > Neopelma chrysocephalum. The sequence goes on along the minus strand of NW_020928877.1, from coordinate 1,658 downwards.
ATTCTGCTCCAAAATTGTGGGAATGAGTGGTGGAGGGGATGGAGGACAAGCCAGGGCTGCAAGTGGATTTAGAGTAGCAGGGATGGACCATTTGCCTCTCCAACGTTGCCTTTGATTTAGGAGAGGGGAAATATCTGTCTCTGGAGAGGAAGGAAACATCTTTGCTCACTTTAGCCCAGAGGGAAGGATGTGTCCTGGCCCCTGTCCCAGTGCCACTCCAGGAGGATGGCGCTGGTATGGATTTTTGAGGGAGGAGGGCGGTGGACGCTCCTCGATGCTGTTTCATTTCGCTCAGCAGCCCTGTGCTCACACGCTCTCCAACAGGCCCATCCGTCACGCTCCTCGTTAGGGAAAATCTATTTTAAAAATCTCTAATTTTTATTTTAAAGTCTAATAGAGCTCGGTGGTAATTTTCACTTTAAATAACGATTACACGCCCTGGAGTACAAGGTGTGCCTGGGCTGCAGCCCCAGAGCCCCTGTCAGAGGCTGCTCCCTCCTCTCCAGGCAGGGCCCGAGTGATGCCCCTCGGTGCTCCACAAGTGCAATTCCCACTTGCAGCCTTGAAGTCGGAATTTTACGTTTAGAGGGAGGAGTTAGGGGCAAACTTTTTATTTGGAAGTGCTGACGTCGGGCTCGATCCAGTCTTTGTGTGGAGAGGGTGACACGAGCTCCATCACTGCTCCCAGAGGGGCTTTGTAAAGGAGCATCCCCAAAACCCTGAGTGAGATGTGGCACCTCCCGGGAAGAGCCGAGAGATCCCTGAGAGAAAAAGTGTAGGATGAAAGAGAATTCAGCCCCTGAGGTTTTCGACCCTGCTCTCCCCTTTCTCATCCTCCCTGCTGATTCCTGCCCCTGCCACTTTCCCTCTCCCTGACCCCAAAATGTGACCCAGGAGCACCTGGAGGAGCAGGGCTGGCTCTGCAGGATGTTGTGTCCCTGGCAAAGTCCTCTGCCACAGAGTGGGTTTTCCCATGGGAGCTGCCAGGGTGCTCCGCAGAGGGATTGCCTTGCTGGGAGCACCATGTGCAGAGCCAGGGAGCTTTTGGTGTCCAAGGAAAACACGCGGCAACAGCCGAGCTGTGCTGGGGGCTCTGCTGCAGCCCAGGAACAGCCCTTGCAGGACTGGAAGCTCAGTTGGAGTTGGAGTAGAGCACTCAGGGAGTTGTGGGAGAGCACCCATGGGACACTCACTGTGGAACGCTGGGGCTGCACAGAGCTGGGACAAAAAGTGGGATTTCTGCAGGGCTGGAAACCCTCCTGGAGCACAGGAGCTGCTCTGGAGCCTTCCCTCACCCTCCTGCTCTGCCTGCATCTGCTGAGCTGCTCTCCAGCCATCAGCTCCATCCAGGAATCAATTCCATCCAGCCCTCAATTCCATCCAGCCCTCAATTCCATCCAGCCATCAGCTCCATCCACTATCAGCTCCATCCACTATCAGCTCCATCCAGCCACCAATTCCATCCAGTCACCAGCAGCTTCATCCAGCCACCAATTCCATGCAACCACCGCCTCCATCCAGCCATCAATTCCATGCAACCACCACCTCCATCCAGCCCTCAGCAGCTCTATCCAGCCACCAATTCCATCCAGCCAGCAACTCCATCCACTATCAGCTCCATCCAGCCCTCAATTCCATCCAGCCACCAATTCCATCCA
>NW_020928876.1:0-7577 GCF_003984885.1 Neopelma chrysocephalum | reverse complement strand
ATTTTATGGGTTTAGCTAGAGTTCTGGGAAAAAACAAGAATCTGATCCTGACACGTACTTATTGCTTATATATGCAAACCCTGTAAAAAATTTCTCAGGTCCATTCAGGAATTTTCTACTGAGTGTATCTTTGCTGGAACCTGGCTAATCTTACATGTATCTCATGTATCTTATATTGTTCCTGTCTACAGCCTTGGGAGCTCTAAGAGTTCTCCAACCAGCTGCAAAAATATGCAGTATGCACATCTCACCTTGCAGGTCAGAAATCTGACTGAGATTGTTAGCTGCCTGACAGTGCATAAATCCTTTAGCATATACAACCTTCAGCGACACTGAGCTTCCATCCACATTTCGGGATGCAAAATACTAAGGAAACTTGATGCCAAATACAAAGGAAAAAGTTCCCATGGAAGTATTTTGATTTTTTTTTTTCAATTTTACTGCATGACTATAGAGAGGGAAATGTTTGAAAACTAGTGTAGCTGCTATTTTAAGTTTGAGCATGCTGTTAGCTTGTGAGACCCTCTGCTAATCAAAGTCTTGCATACCTTGTCATTGGACTAGGCTTTCAAATCAAGAAGAGATTCAAAGCTCTGGACATGGAAATATATATCATTCTATGTTTATATCAAAAAATCAGTGTGTTCCATGTAGTTTTCTCAACATATGCAAGAATTTAGTCTTCAATATGTGCATGTCAGTGGTTTAAAAGAGTTCATGTTATCTGTCTTGTTTATCAAAATTTCCTAATGTCTTTAATGTTTTTCATTCTTTTCTGCAGCAATCCAGACAAGAATCAATGCAATTGTGTTGATGAACACTCCACATTAGATGATAACATATTGAGGTGGTCCTGTCAGGTATGGCGTCTTCTGTGTTGTTCGACTCTCAAAGTGCTAGACACATCTATTCATTTTCCAGATTGGACTAAAATGAGGAGTTAAGGGAGGAATAGCGGCAAGGAAGTTGAGTAGCAGCTTTTTAACCACATATCCATAACAATCCTGATCCCTTTTCTTACATCAGGAATATTGATGATAAGTTCTCTCTATACCTGTGTAATCTTAGTATCTCTTGAAGTTTTAAATGGCTATTGTAGCTTTTGGCAACCTATGATTTCTCATATCCTATCAGAGTAACCTGCCACATGATTTAGGAGAGGCAAACTTTCTGTTAAGATAGAGACAGTTCTGCTGGAGTTCCTTTTAAACATGTCAGGGAGGTAATAAACATAACATTTCATTGCCTTCCTAAGCTTGCTGCCCTTTCAAAGAAAATTATGGTAGCAATGTATCTTTCTCACTGTTACAAGGATTTTCTAGTTGTTGTGTAAGTAGATTTCATTAAATTACTGTCTTTGTTCTTGATTACACAATTTTATTTTTGTGTTTTATTAGAGATGGGAATAATTTCAATTTACTTTAAGCCCTGATGAATTGCACATATATTAGACTCTATCTGATAGTACTCATCTGATTAAATGTTGTATATTTAGGATGCTTGGGAAAAACTACTGGAATCTGAGAGGTTTGATCAGAGGGATGACTTCACTGTTGTTCTTCAGCCTTCTCTCCAAGAAAGAAATCTGCTACTCAGACTGGTGAGTAAACTCAAGTTGTTCCTTTCTTTCTGCTTTGTGTCTGCTGAGACTGGGTGCAATATTTAGCTGACTTTCCTGTCTATGCTTTGTGTAATGCTAGAAAACAATGGTAGTCAGGCACAGGATAAGATGCAGAGGTCCTGAGAGTGGAACTTGCTTCAAACAGCTCCAGCCAGAGATCCTGTGTTTATTGAATGCTATGTTCCTGGAGAAATCAAGTTATGGGCCTCTGTAGCCTAGGTCACAAGTGTCTGGAAGTTGTCAGTGCTGCTAATCACTGATCATGCTCATGTGTTTGGCAATGAAGGCAAAAAGCGGGTAATGTGAACTATTTAAAAAGGGTTAGAGAACCAAAAGATAAAGGCATTTGTAAGCTGTGTTAGAAAGTACAGTTATTTCCCTACAGTGAGATTAATACAGTTTGGGAACTTGGGAATTGATTTTTTTCTGATATAGCCAGTGGGGAATGAGTATAGCTAGTGTTGCCTGGGATGTCAGGCATGATTTTGTCATGAGTAATCTTTAAAGGGAAGTTCAAAGGTAAAGGCTTTCTAAGATCTGGCAATGAAGACGGAAAATATTACTTTCTAGATAACAGTTCACTTAGAGTGATGTATCAAAATCCAACGCATTAGGTGGTTATTTGTAAAACAGGTTAATGGTGAGTCATGGTCTGGTTTGTGAGCATCATAGTAGCTCCTTGAATTTGAGGTAATTCCATTGCTCCCCTCAGCTCAGTATCAGAACAAAGTGAACTGGAAGACAAAATTTGTCTTCCAGGAAGGATACAGTCTGCTATGTTGCAAACATATGTCTTCTTGCTGCTGGATCATCTTTCACGAGGCTTGTTTTGTTGGTGGCTGATCCATATGCAAATGGCAGACTTCTAACTTTCATGGCATTATTTTTTCTCTTAGTGAATTGGTCTGTTATTTCTTTAAATGCCATTGTATGTCATAGGAGGATTCTTTATTTCTTCTGATTTGTAATATGGCTGCAGGCCACCATGTGTAGCCTTCCAAACTCTTCCAATAGTTACATTTATTTTAAAATTGAGCATGTTCTCTTAAGGCAAATTCTGCATATTTGCATTCTTTAAATGCATGTTTTAGCTAGAAAAGTGTTGCTTATTCCAAATCATTCAAGTGATCACATCTGTATGTCTTTCTGCTCTACTGTATGTCACTATTGTGATCATGCTGTGTTGTTGCTGTGGTCTTCTTGTTCTGTTGATGTGCAACAATTATTTACAAAAATGACATCTTTCTGTCTTGACACACCAGTAGTAACTGAGATCACTAATAAGTGGCTTAAAGAGAATACAAGAGATTGATTTTCTTGTGGATATGAATATTATTTTATAGATTAAAAATGTTTGTGGCTGAATATTTCATCTTTCCATACTCTTAATTCTTTTCTCATGCTCAAAATACTTTCTCTTTAAGGGCAAGGACAGTTTGACTACCACATCAAAGACACAAGTGAAAACTCTGGAAGACTGTATTTACATGGCTGTGGGCCTCTGGAACAACATGGTAAGCAGTACCACAGACACTGTTTCTTACTGGACTTAGTATGGATACCTGGTAGCAACTCCACACCAGCCAGGCTTTGAGTAACAAGGAGGCAGGGGAAGGAAGAATACAAGAATTATCCCATGACTTCTATCCTTAGCTGTGCAGAGAGACTGCTCTTGAATAAAGCTAAATGCCCTACACCCCCAAGACTAATCTCGGTCTTTTCAGTGGCTGCTACTTACTATGAAGAACTTTTTAGAAAGGTTTTCAAAGTAGCCCTTTGGGAAGATTCATGGAGTAAATGAGCTGTGACAGACCCTTCTTTTGCTAGTCTTACCTCTATGACAGCACAGCACAGGACAACTGTGGCTCTTCCCAACCTGGGATTATAGCAATTATACTCCACTTTACTCTGTCCTCTATCTATCCTGCATCCCCTGGCACCCTTTACTAATGAGTCTCATACTGTTGTCTCCTCCTCAGCCATTACTTTTCTGCTGATGATGCTCATAGTAAAAAGGTGATAGACAACCTTGAGGAGCTCTTTTTACTTCCTCAGGGGTTGGATGTCCTGTCCAGCTGAGGAAAGCCAACAAATGGTGCCTTCTACTAGATGGGAGAGATTGTCTGAAAGAGACACGGACTTTCTGACCCATTCAACCTTGAACACAATGATCAGTTCTATAGGAGTCTGTTTCCCACTGCAGATTTGAGCTGCTGACACACAGCGTTTGTGTGTGTGATTGAGTGGATGCATATACAGCTAGAGGTGTTTTGCTTTAAAAGTAATGGTAGGGGCAAGTGAAGAAATGTGCATTGCTTTTCAATGTGAATGAGACAAAAAGGCAGGCATTTGGAGTTGAACTCAGCAGACCAAAGGAAGATATCATTGCTTAGTGTATATTATGTTTGCATATGCCCTGACATCAGTTGTTTTGGATAAGATGTTGATTTTACTATTCCTTCTTCAAAAGGTTCAACATTTTAAGCTTTTTTTTCTAATAAATTTATAACACATCTCTTTTTTATTAAAAAGAATCTATAATGGTCAATTAAGCTTGATTAAATATAAAAGACTTTTTGCTTGTTTTGCAGTCCATGTGTAATAAGATTTTATTCTGAGAGCTGCTGCTATTCCTGTGTCTGTCTAAATTATCCTAAGCATGAAGGAAAAAGATTGTACTGCAACTGCCTTTTAGTAAACCACATTTAAAAATAAATTCATGCAGTTTGGAAAGTTCTTGTTTCCTTTTATGCTAATTCTAGCAGTAGTAATGCTGTTGTAGCCTGATCAATTGAAGAATCAGGATTTGCAGGAAGAGGCTTCTATTCAACAAGATGATATATCTAGAAAAATGGTACTGTCACTTTAATAAAAGATGTTATCTTTTAGTTAAAGTTAATATGACTTTAGTTAGTTAGTAGGAGGCCTTGGAACAGCCACTCTGGCTCCAGTTATCTCCTTTGCTGTTATCTGTGATATTCCTCGTGATAATGTCAAAGTTCTTACCTCTGTTCTTCTATCATAAAATAGATTCATGATAGATGCAAATTGGCACCTTTATTGTTGTTCTGCCTTAGTCCCACTAGGCAATTAGTTTCACTAGTTGAATGAGCAAAGCAAACGCTGAAGGTGAGATTCCTGAAGTGTCAATTATACATTTTCTCTGTTTCTGGCAGTTCTCTGTAAAGAAAGTGAGTGAGTTACTTCACCTGCCTATGTCTGTCCACATCAGCATTGGAGATATTTATCCGGATCACACAATTACAGTCACCCAAACATGACCTATAGGACACTAGAAAGCAATGGCATATCCTCAGATACTAACCATCATAAATATTGAAGCTAGTTGGGAGCAATCCACTCTAAGTATGAACATTCAGTTTGCTGTAAAAAGTGGTCCTTTACATCTGCTTAGCATGGTTTTTCCATCAGCAAATTTTTGAAATGAAACGCTGAATATATTTTCAGCTAGACTAGAAAAGGAATGATTCTGACTGGAAAGGAACCATAGTGCCGTCAGTTTGCCAGCCCATTTTGTGCCTCTCCAGCAGGAATTGTTTGGGGCCAGTTGAACCAAATGTGTTGGATTCTAAGATCCATCTAAATGTGACAAAAGATCAGCCTAAACTAATATATTTTCCAGGGCTTATCAGTGGTAAGCTGACCTCTGACTTTGAGTCATGTCCCTTTCTGTTACCAGACTGCAATTAGCAGACTTCAGGTGCTTCTAATGGGCTTTGCTTTCATTTTTTTCCAAGTCTAGACTATAGCATATTTTTTTTCTTTTTTTCCTTATGGCCTCTTTCTGTCCAGCTTTTAGATTTCAATTCATGCAGAATCCAATACTAGGCATCTTGAATAGTCTTTACAAGGAGTTGTGAAGGTATCATCCCCATCTGAAACAAGTGTGTTAGCTCCGCCAAATCCAGGCTCTGTAGAAGGGGAGAGGGCCAGGATTTGTCTTCTGAAGTTCAATAACTTGTGCAGACATAGTCAGTCAACTCAGTCCTGATTTTTCTTTTCTGCCCTCTCAAATTCTTATACTAAGATTGCAACAAATTCTTTCTGTCCCTTCAGGTGTCATTTTTTTATTTGCATCTTCTGCCAGCAGAAGAGCCTTCCTCTTTCCCTCTGCTTCATTTTTCTGTCTTTAAACCTTTTCTGCATAGACTTTATTTGTCCTCCTGTGCTCTGTCTTTGAGCAAACCATCCTTTGGCATGTTACTCTATTCTTGTCACTTTAATTGTTAGAAGCATTTTGTGGAAACAGCAGAGATGAAAAACCATAAGCAAAATGAAGTGGTGCTTTTAAGGATGGTTGCATTAGGGCCAGTAATCCAGACTCAAGTAGTGGGCCTGCTGTGGAGCCACCAGAACCAGAGCACTGTCATAAAGGAGGCAAATACCAATTTGCTTTATTTCAGAGTTTTTCTTCAGTGTGAGGTGATTCTTCTAGTGAGGAGACAGCGTAGGTGATCTGGAGGAAGAGCAAAATGGGGCAAAACCACATCTTGCCACTGGTGTGAGGGAAGACAATACGAATGGCAGCATTCCCCTCAACTCATTTTCCCATCTGTTTTCCTGACTCCTCTTTGATTTAGTGGAATATTTGTAGTACAGCTGACAGTCATCAGAAAGGGATGTCTGTGGGTTGATTTCTTGTTTGCCTGTGATGGTATTCTGCTGTGATGTAAAGGCAGATGTGAAAGATGCTTTCAGCATAAAAAGCACCGGCAGTTCTCCTCACCTGATAAAGGCGACTCCAGTTCTACTGGGAAGTCCAGCTAACAGTTTATGCTGACTTCTTTAAAAACTAAAGAAAAACCAAACCATAATGCAGTCTTGGGAACTGATAGGAAGTCAAGATCATGACTTGTGGAGCAGGAAACACAGTAGAATCAAACTCCTCCTGCTCTCTGCCAGGCTGCCTTTACCTTGTTTTGCAGCTTGATATCAGCCTCTTTCCTGGAATAAATATCTGCTTATTGGCCAAAGGGCAAAACCTTGAAAATCTAGTGGCAATTGGCCATAGGGCTGCACTTCAGCCTGTCTGGGAAGAAGCTGAGCTAGCAGGGGCTACGGGCTTGTCCTAGGCAGGGCTGGATATTTTACCAAAACAGTTTGAGCTCTCCAGGAGCAGTGCAATTCATATGCTAAGCACACCAGAGAACCAGTCAGCTAAATGACATTGGGCAGCTTGGAAAAGCTGAGCGAGGTTGCATGTTTACTTGGACAGCTTTGATATCTACCACAGAGAGGCTGATTGATTAATTTTGGTAAACACCTACCATTTTACCTCTGGATGTATATCTGGGCAAAGCTTCTTTCATGTGTGTTAAAAGCTTCATGTCTTTTGCCATTCTTTTGTGTAACAAAAAAACAAAAACCAGAACAATCCTGTCCTGCAAGCAAGAGAGAAAGGGAAACCAGGCAAGGACCTGGATGGGAGAGAACAGCACCAGGAGGCTACCTCTGCCTCTCTTCTGTGTTCAGGGATTTACACTGACTTAGAACCTGCTGCAGTACCAGAGCAGACTGGCACACCAACTGGCCTGCACAACAGATGTGCTGGAATCCAGGGGAGGTTTTGTCTGGCCACAGTACAGACTTGGCACCCCATTTCCCAATCAGGCCTTTGCAGCTGTGCTGCACAGGAGCTGTCGGTCTTTGCTGGAAGAACAGTGTGTCTGAGCAACTGGAACTTACTGCCTTCTGGAGAAATTTGTTCTCGTTGCCCAAATCCCAGCAACATACATGTGTCTAATACTTGTTTGAATACTTGATTTCTAGCCAAGAAATACCCCATTGACCCGTGTTCTGTGGGATGATTCTGTGCTGGAAGTATATATTTTCTTTCAAGAATGTAATTAAATAGCTTTTATTCCTCTTATTCCTTTTATTCCCCTCTCACTCTCTCTCTCTCTCTCTCTCTCTCTCTCTCTCTCTCTCTCTCTCT
>NW_020928875.1:0-7577 GCF_003984885.1 Neopelma chrysocephalum | reverse complement strand
ATTTTATGGGTTTAGCTAGAGTTCTGGGAAAAAACAAGAATCTGATCTTGACACGTACTTATTGCTTATATATGCAAACCCTGTAAAAAATTTCTCAGGTCCATTCAGGAATTTTCTACTGAGTGTATCTTTGCTGGAACCTGGCTAATCTTACATGTATCTCATGTATCTTATATTGTTCCTGTCTACAGCCTTGGGAGCTCTAAGAGTTCTCCAACCAGCTGCAAAAATATGCAGTATGCACATCTCACCTTGCAGGTCAGAAATCTGACTGAGATTGTTAGCTGCCTGACAGTGCATAAATCCTTTAGCATATACAACCTTCAGCGACACTGAGCTTCCATCCACATTTCGGGATGCAAAATACTAAGGAAACTTGATGCCAAATACAAAGGAAAAAGTTCCCATGGAAGTATTTTGATTTTTTTTTTTCAATTTTACTGCATGACTATAGAGAGGGAAATGTTTGAAAACTAGTGTAGCTGCTATTTTAAGTTTGAGCATGCTGTTAGCTTGTGAGACCCTCTGCTAATCAAAGTCTTGCATACCTTGTCATTGGACTAGGCTTTCAAATCAAGAAGAGATTCAAAGCTCTGGACATGGAAATATATATCATTCTATGTTTATATCAAAAAATCAGTGTGTTCCATGTAGTTTTCTCAACATATGCAAGAATTTAGTCTTCAATATGTGCATGTCAGTGGTTTAAAAGAGTTCATGTTATCTGTCTTGTTTATCAAAATTTCCTAATGTCTTTAATGTTTTTCATTCTTTTCTGCAGCAATCCAGACAAGAATCAATGCAATTGTGTTGATGAACACTCCACATTAGATGATAACATATTGAGGTGGTCCTGTCAGGTATGGCGTCTTCTGTGTTGTTCGACTCTCAAAGTGCTAGACACATCTATTCATTTTCCAGATTGGACTAAAATGAGGAGTTAAGGGAGGAATAGCGGCAAGGAAGTTGAGTAGCAGCTTTTTAACCACATATCCATAACAATCCTGATCCCTTTTCTTACATCAGGAATATTGATGATAAGTTCTCTCTATACCTGTGTAATCTTAGTATCTCTTGAAGTTTTAAATGGCTATTGTAGCTTTTGGCAACCTATGATTTCTCATATCCTATCAGAGTAACCTGCCACATGATTTAGGAGAGGCAAACTTTCTGTTAAGATAGAGACAGTTCTGCTGGAGTTCCTTTTAAACATGTCAGGGAGGTAATAAACATAACATTTCATTGCCTTCCTAAACTTGCTGCCCTTTCAAAGAAAATTATGGTAGCAATGTATCTTTCTCACTGTTACAAGGATTTTCTAGTTGTTGTGTAAGTAGATTTCATTAAATTACTGTCTTTGTTCTTGATTACACAATTTTATTTTTGTGTTTTATTAGAGATGGGAATAATTTCAATTTACTTTAAGCCCTGATGAATTGCACATATATTAGACTCTATCTGATAGTACTCATCTGATTAAATGTTGTATATTTAGGATGCTTGGGAAAAACTACTGGAATCTGAGAGGTTTGATCAGAGGGATGACTTCACTGTTGTTCTTCAGCCTTCTCTCCAAGAAAGAAATCTGCTACTCAGACTGGTGAGTAAACTCAAGTTGTTCCTTTCTTTCTGCTTTGTGTCTGCTGAGACTGGGTGCAATATTTAGCTGACTTTCCTGTCTATGCTTTGTGTAATGCTAGAAAACAATGGTAGTCAGGCACAGGATAAGATGCAGAGGTCCTGAGAGTGGAACTTGCTTCAAACAGCTCCAGCCAGAGATCCTGTGTTTATTGAATGCTATGTTCCTGGAGAAATCAAGTTATGGGCCTCTGTAGCCTAGGTCACAAGTGTCTGGAAGTTGTCAGTGCTGCTAATCACTGATCATGCTCATGTGTTTGGCAATGAAGGCAAAAAGCGGGTAATGTGAACTATTTAAAAAGGGTTAGAGAACCAAAAGATAAAGGCATTTGTAAGCTGTGTTAGAAAGTACAGTTATTTCCCTACAGTGAGATTAATACAGTTTGGGAACTTGGGAATTGATTTTTTTCTGATATAGCCAGTGGGGAATGAGTATAGCTAGTGTTGCCTGGGATGTCAGGCATGATTTTGTCATGAGTAATCTTTAAAGGGAAGTTCAAAGGTAAAGGCTTTCTAAGATCTGGCAATGAAGACGGAAAATATTACTTTCTAGATAACAGTTCACTTAGAGTGATGTATCAAAATCCAACGCATTAGGTGGTTATTTGTAAAACAGGTTAATGGTGAGTCATGGTCTGGTTTGTGAGCATCATAGTAGCTCCTTGAATTTGAGGTAATTCCATTGCTCCCCTCAGCTCAGTATCAGAACAAAGTGAACTGGAAGACAAAATTTGTCTTCCAGGAAGGATACAGTCTGCTATGTTGCAAACATATGTCTTCTTGCTGCTGGATCATCTTTCACGAGGCTTGTTTTGTTGGTGGCTGATCCATATGCAAATGGCAGACTTCTAACTTTCATGGCATTATTTTTTCTCTTAGTGAATTGGTCTGTTATTTCTTTAAATGCCATTGTATGTCATAGGAGGATTCTTTATTTCTTCTGATTTGTAATATGGCTGCAGGCCACCATGTGTAGCCTTCCAAACTCTTCCAATAGTTACATTTATTTTAAAATTGAGCATGTTCTCTTAAGGCAAATTCTGCATATTTGCATTCTTTAAATGCATGTTTTAGCTAGAAAAGTGTTGCTTATTCCAAATCATTCAAGTGATCACATCTGTATGTCTTTCTGCTCTACTGTATGTCACTATTGTGATCATGCTGTGTTGTTGCTGTGGTCTTCTTGTTCTGTTGATGTGCAACAATTATTTACAAAAATGACATCTTTCTGTCTTGACACACCAGTAGTAACTGAGATCACTAATAAGTGGCTTAAAGAGAATACAAGAGATTGATTTTCTTGTGGATATGAATATTATTTTATAGATTAAAAATGTTTGTGGCTGAATATTTCATCTTTCCATACTCTTAATTCTTTTCTCATGCTCAAAATACTTTCTCTTTAAGGGCAAGGACAGTTTGACTACCACATCAAAGACACAAGTGAAAACTCTGGAAGACTGTATTTACATGGCTGTGGGCCTCTGGAACAACATGGTAAGCAGTACCACAGACACTGTTTCTTACTGGACTTAGTATGGATACCTGGTAGCAACTCCACACCAGCCAGGCTTTGAGTAACAAGGAGGCAGGGGAAGGAAGAATACAAGAATTATCCCATGACTTCTATCCTTAGCTGTGCAGAGAGACTGCTCTTGAATAAAGCTAAATGCCCTACACCCCCAAGACTAATCTCGGTCTTTTCAGTGGCTGCTACTTACTATGAAGAACTTTTTAGAAAGGTTTTCAAAGTAGCCCTTTGGGAAGATTCATGGAGTAAATGAGCTGTGACAGACCCTTCTTTTGCTAGTCTTACCTCTATGACAGCACAGCACAGGACAACTGTGGCTCTTCCCAACCTGGGATTATAGCAATTATACTCCACTTTACTCTGTCCTCTATCTATCCTGCATCCCCTGGCACCCTTTACTAATGAGTCTCATACTGTTGTCTCCTCCTCAGCCATTACTTTTCTGCTGATGATGCTCATAGTAAAAAGGTGATAGACAACCTTGAGGAGCTCTTTTTACTTCCTCAGGGGTTGGATGTCCTGTCCAGCTGAGGAAAGCCAACAAATGGTGCCTTCTACTAGATGGGAGAGATTGTCTGAAAGAGACACGGACTTTCTGACCCATTCAACCTTGAACACAATGATCAGTTCTATAGGAGTCTGTTTCCCACTGCAGATTTGAGCTGCTGACACACAGCGTTTGTGTGTGTGATTGAGTGGATGCATATACAGCTAGAGGTGTTTTGCTTTAAAAGTAATGGTAGGGGCAAGTGAAGAAATGTGCATTGCTTTTCAATGTGAATGAGACAAAAAGGCAGGCATTTGGAGTTGAACTCAGCAGACCAAAGGAAGATATCATTGCTTAGTGTATATTATGTTTGCATATGCCCTGACATCAGTTGTTTTGGATAAGATGTTGATTTTACTATTCCTTCTTCAAAAGGTTCAACATTTTAAGCTTTTTTTTCTAATAAATTTATAACACATCTCTTTTTTATTAAAAAGAATCTATAATGGTCAATTAAGCTTGATTAAATATAAAAGACTTTTTGCTTGTTTTGCAGTCCATGTGTAATAAGATTTTATTCTGAGAGCTGCTGCTATTCCTGTGTCTGTCTAAATTATCCTAAGCATGAAGGAAAAAGATTGTACTGCAACTGCCTTTTAGTAAACCACATTTAAAAATAAATTCATGCAGTTTGGAAAGTTCTTGTTTCCTTTTATGCTAATTCTAGCAGTAGTAATGCTGTTGTAGCCTGATCAATTGAAGAATCAGGATTTGCAGGAAGAGGCTTCTATTCAACAAGATGATATATCTAGAAAAATGGTACTGTCACTTTAATAAAAGATGTTATCTTTTAGTTAAAGTTAATATGACTTTAGTTAGTTAGTAGGAGGCCTTGGAACAGCCACTCTGGCTCCAGTTATCTCCTTTGCTGTTATCTGTGATATTCCTCGTGATAATGTCAAAGTTCTTACCTCTGTTCTTCTATCATAAAATAGATTCATGATAGATGCAAATTGGCACCTTTATTGTTGTTCTGCCTTAGTCCCACTAGGCAATTAGTTTCACTAGTTGAATGAGCAAAGCAAACGCTGAAGGTGAGATTCCTGAAGTGTCAATTATACATTTTCTCTGTTTCTGGCAGTTCTCTGTAAAGAAAGTGAGTGAGTTACTTCACCTGCCTATGTCTGTCCACATCAGCATTGGAGATATTTATCCGGATCACACAATTACAGTCACCCAAACATGACCTATAGGACACTAGAAAGCAATGGCATATCCTCAGATACTAACCATCATAAATATTGAAGCTAGTTGGGAGCAATCCACTCTAAGTATGAACATTCAGTTTGCTGTAAAAAGTGGTCCTTTACATCTGCTTAGCATGGTTTTTCCATCAGCAAATTTTTGAAATGAAACGCTGAATATATTTTCAGCTAGACTAGAAAAGGAATGATTCTGACTGGAAAGGAACCATAGTGCCGTCAGTTTGCCAGCCCATTTTGTGCCTCTCCAGCAGGAATTGTTTGGGGCCAGTTGAACCAAATGTGTTGGATTCTAAGATCCATCTAAATGTGACAAAAGATCAGCCTAAACTAATATATTTTCCAGGGCTTATCAGTGGTAAGCTGACCTCTGACTTTGAGTCATGTCCCTTTCTGTTACCAGACTGCAATTAGCAGACTTCAGGTGCTTCTAATGGGCTTTGCTTTCATTTTTTTCCAAGTCTAGACTATAGCATATTTTTTTTCTTTTTTTCCTTATGGCCTCTTTCTGTCCAGCTTTTAGATTTCAATTCATGCAGAATCCAATACTAGGCATCTTGAATAGTCTTTACAAGGAGTTGTGAAGGTATCATCCCCATCTGAAACAAGTGTGTTAGCTCCGCCAAATCCAGGCTCTGTAGAAGGGGAGAGGGCCAGGATTTGTCTTCTGAAGTTCAATAACTTGTGCAGACATAGTCAGTCAACTCAGTCCTGATTTTTCTTTTCTGCCCTCTCAAATTCTTATACTAAGATTGCAACAAATTCTTTCTGTCCCTTCAGGTGTCATTTTTTTATTTGCATCTTCTGCCAGCAGAAGAGCCTTCCTCTTTCCCTCTGCTTCATTTTTCTGTCTTTAAACCTTTTCTGCATAGACTTTATTTGTCCTCCTGTGCTCTGTCTTTGAGCAAACCATCCTTTGGCATGTTACTCTATTCTTGTCACTTTAATTGTTAGAAGCATTTTGTGGAAACAGCAGAGATGAAAAACCATAAGCAAAATGAAGTGGTGCTTTTAAGGATGGTTGCATTAGGGCCAGTAATCCAGACTCAAGTAGTGGGCCTGCTGTGGAGCCACCAGAACCAGAGCACTGTCATAAAGGAGGCAAATACCAATTTGCTTTATTTCAGAGTTTTTCTTCAGTGTGAGGTGATTCTTCTAGTGAGGAGACAGCGTAGGTGATCTGGAGGAAGAGCAAAATGGGGCAAAACCACATCTTGCCACTGGTGTGAGGGAAGACAATACGAATGGCAGCATTCCCCTCAACTCATTTTCCCATCTGTTTTCCTGACTCCTCTTTGATTTAGTGGAATATTTGTAGTACAGCTGACAGTCATCAGAAAGGGATGTCTGTGGGTTGATTTCTTGTTTGCCTGTGATGGTATTCTGCTGTGATGTAAAGGCAGATGTGAAAGATGCTTTCAGCATAAAAAGCACCGGCAGTTCTCCTCACCTGATAAAGGCGACTCCAGTTCTACTGGGAAGTCCAGCTAACAGTTTATGCTGACTTCTTTAAAAACTAAAGAAAAACCAAACCATAATGCAGTCTTGGGAACTGATAGGAAGTCAAGATCATGACTTGTGGAGCAGGAAACACAGTAGAATCAAACTCCTCCTGCTCTCTGCCAGGCTGCCTTTACCTTGTTTTGCAGCTTGATATCAGCCTCTTTCCTGGAATAAATATCTGCTTATTGGCCAAAGGGCAAAACCTTGAAAATCTAGTGGCAATTGGCCATAGGGCTGCACTTCAGCCTGTCTGGGAAGAAGCTGAGCTAGCAGGGGCTACGGGCTTGTCCTAGGCAGGGCTGGATATTTTACCAAAACAGTTTGAGCTCTCCAGGAGCAGTGCAATTCATATGCTAAGCACACCAGAGAACCAGTCAGCTAAATGACATTGGGCAGCTTGGAAAAGCTGAGCGAGGTTGCATGTTTACTTGGACAGCTTTGATATCTACCACAGAGAGGCTGATTGATTAATTTTGGTAAACACCTACCATTTTACCTCTGGATGTATATCTGGGCAAAGCTTCTTTCATGTGTGTTAAAAGCTTCATGTCTTTTGCCATTCTTTTGTGTAACAAAAAAACAAAAACCAGAACAATCCTGTCCTGCAAGCAAGAGAGAAAGGGAAACCAGGCAAGGACCTGGATGGGAGAGAACAGCACCAGGAGGCTACCTCTGCCTCTCTTCTGTGTTCAGGGATTTACACTGACTTAGAACCTGCTGCAGTACCAGAGCAGACTGGCACACCAACTGGCCTGCACAACAGATGTGCTGGAATCCAGGGGAGGTTTTGTCTGGCCACAGTACAGACTTGGCACCCCATTTCCCAATCAGGCCTTTGCAGCTGTGCTGCACAGGAGCTGTCGGTCTTTGCTGGAAGAACAGTGTGTCTGAGCAACTGGAACTTACTGCCTTCTGGAGAAATTTGTTCTCGTTGCCCAAATCCCAGCAACATACATGTGTCTAATACTTGTTTGAATACTTGATTTCTAGCCAAGAAATACCCCATTGACCCGTGTTCTGTGGGATGATTCTGTGCTGGAAGTATATATTTTCTTTCAAGAATGTAATTAAATAGCTTTTATTCCTCTTATTCCTTTTATTCCCCTCTCACTCTCTCTCTCTCTCTCTCTCTCTCTCTCTCTCTCTCTCTCTCTCT
>NW_020928874.1:0-25458 GCF_003984885.1 Neopelma chrysocephalum | reverse complement strand
CTCTCTCTCTCTCTCTCTCTCTCTCTCTCTCTCTCTCTCTCTCTCTGTCTCTCTCTCTCTCATACACAGTAAAGCACAGACTGTCTCTTTAATGCTTCTCTAGAAGAATATAAACTCTGAATTTTCTCATTATTTTCATTGATGGAACAACTCAAATAGAATATAACATTCCTGCCCAGAGTGTATTGGTAACATCAAGCCTGCTACTCTTGTATTTTCCAGTCCTTTCCATCCTGTTTATTATGTAGTCTGCTGCTTCTGGCAGCTGCTGTGATGCCAAACTGAGCAGACATACACTGAGGGATCTAAACCCTCAGCCAATTCCTCTGCGTGTGATTGCAATTTAATTAGCACCCAGCAAGCTGCCTGAGCAGGTGAAGTGATTCTTTGTGGTATTTGCCCCTTTGTGCTGTCAGTGTTGAATTATTCCATAATTTTTCATTACAATAATCTCTTTTCCATCTTGTTACAAGAAGGCCAACAAATGTAAATGCTATTAAGCCTCTATGTGGAGCTGGAGTGTACCTTTTGATGTCGCCTAACATGTATGAAAATGTAGATAATGAAACAGCTCTGGAAGGTAGGATAAATGAGCAGCACTTACAGGGTCAGCATTCCCAAAAGCAGAGTTAATGTGTGGATGGAAGTTTTAATGACGATGGGAGGACAGTCTGCACATGTGAGATGCCTTGTTTTCAGCTCCTTGCTTTTGTAGGTATACATGTGATATGTTATGCATAGATAAATGTTTAACATAAGCAAAAGAAATTTTTAAATATATATGTTTAAACATATATATATGAGCCTGATGGAAGACTCCAGGCATTAGAGCCTTCGCATTGCTGCTGCTCTCCCTTGTCTCCCACACACAGCATGTGTACAATTTCCCTGTTCTCTCCCTTTTCAGATGCAGCCAGTCGGACAGAAGCAGCCTTATGGTGTCACAAAAATTGTTCAGGTCCAATGTCCATCTCAGGTAAAAGGGCTTCCATATTATTTTGAGATTTTATTCACTCTGCAGAATTTCCAAGTTTCCAAATATTATTGTTGTTTTCTGAAATTCTTGGGAATATGCACGTGCCCAAGATATTGTGCTGTTAAAAACTGAGTGTTCTTAAAGTTTATTGACACAGACTCTTTATTTTATACAGATGAAACTGAAAACAAGAACTTTTGAAAAAAAATCAGTTAAATCATCTGTGTCAGGTTTTTTTAATTCAAAGTATACCTAGCTAATCCGAATTTAATAATTGCAGGTATGAGGTGCGTTATCAGTATTAAAACATGTGTCACCAATAAAATTGAATCCATGTATTTTATATAAGCTAGATTTTCTGTGATTTGACTCTGCTGCCAGGTTTACCTATTTTAGTTCCTGGAGCTGTCAATAGTCCAGTAATATCTTCAGGATCTGAGCATCTCAGATTCAAAGAACAGGTTCTTGAATGTTTTTGCATTTAAGATCTGACTTTAATAATTTGGTAATGATAAAATATTACGGGCATCCAAAAGCTTCTAAACAGCAATCAAAACATCAAGGAAATTGAATTATGTGTTTTGTTTGATATTAGGTTTAAGGGAAGAGGTGATGCTGTGCCTAGAGCATACCTAGGGCAAGGCTTCCGACCAGGACTTAACTTTCAGGTCTAACCTGGTTTACTTCACTAATGCAATGTTCATTCAAAAATTAATATTGTAAAGATTATTTTTTCCTCTTTGAAAATGTAGCCAGAATGCTTTAACATCAGCTGACTCTGTTTCTGCCAGTGTTGGTAAACATACTCTCTTCACTCTGCAGGAAAATCCGTATTTGTTTACATATAGAAATAGTAACTATTTATCTTCCCTGAAGACATCAAACGCCAAAGAAACATCTCAGGTACAGTAGGACTGTTTGCATCTGATGGACTGAGTGTATTCCAGGGAATGGGGCAGGTGGGTGAGAGTGTGTTATAGCCTAAATAAACAGTGCTACCTGGGAAAACTAAATACAGAGTTCCAGCTCTTTGTTTCCATGCTTTACTAAATAGTCAGATGCTTAATAGCACATTTTCTCCTTGGTGGCTTTTATAGAGTGTGATTTAAAGTAGATGTGTTCAGCCACCCTAAAGTAAGTAAGTTTTGCCTTCACTGTTAAGAACCTATGTTAAACATCTGCATAATAATGTTATTTTCCCTGGGATAAGAAGATAGTGGAAATGGGGCTGTTTAGTCCTACTGTGGAGGAAACTAGATCAGATCTGACCACTGTGTGGGTCTGATTTAATATCATTTACACTATAGTAAAACTGAAGACCAATGGATTTTTCTTTTTTTTTTTCCCCTGAGATAGTTTCAGATTAGATGTGTGGAGAAAAACAGCCATGATTGTATTTTTTAAGTCGTAGTACTCTGATTCTGACCAGAACTTGGTGTTCCCAAGCAGCTACAGATAATGTTCATTTTAATGCCTCAGAACACAGTGTCTAGACCATATCTGCACTCAAAATGGCCTGTTTGTCATTGGAATTGTAATAAACATTTCTCCTCTCATTTTAACATAATGCCATCTATTTTGTTGGTTGCTTGGGGTATATAGACCTCTCCACAGGGGAACGGTACCTACCACTATGATTTTTGGAAGTAGCTGTAGTGTAGGAGGTGTTGAGGAGGCAAGAAGCAACACTGTTGTGTTTGTGGTTATTTGGTTAGGGGTAGTTAATAAAAAATTAAAACCCCAAACCAGAACAATGGAACAAGACACACAAGTATCTTTTCAAGTTAGCCTATGTAAGGAGTTCTGCTGAGAGATTTGGAGCAAAAACATATCTTTGGGTCTTGTGTGACGGTTTCCTCTGGTATACTGATGGTCAGCCTTCACTAACAGTAGACCTTAGGGGTGTTTCTGTCAATAGGCTGCAACCTAAGAGCCAGGAGGCAAATCCCTGGCCGCACATACAGGGCTGCATACGGAGAAGGCAGGCTCATGACCTGCTGGCAAAGGTACAGTTTTGTGCTGGGATATTCAAACACTTTCTTGCAACAAGATGTTCAGAGTATGGGCACACAAAATGTTGCATAGCTCAGCACAGCATGGCACAGAATTTGAAACAACTGACTGTGCTGTGTTAGTAAGGCCCTACAAGTTCTGAGCAGGCTGAGCTTGTGTCTGCCTTCAAAAAGCACAGACTGAGGACAGGATGAGCTGGATAGTTGTATACAAAGGATGTGGAAATTTCATTAATTTAGTGGTCTGACACATAAATGGTTTATCATGACCGGAGTATAGTGAGACTGATGTGAAATCTTGCCCTGTCTGTCTTTGCAGGAGAGAAGTTATGGAACAAATATTCCCTGTACTGACCGGGATCCCTCTGATACGGTTCCGGTTTCAGGTAAAGTCCTATGATTTTTATCATAGGGCTACTTCATTTGATGATAGAGGGACAACAGGAACTGGGTTCCTGTCCAGTCAGGAGAGAAACTCTTTTCTTTGGAATAGTGGTCTCTGTTGACTGTGGCTTTTAAGATCCTTTTCAGAACAATGTCAGTAGTTGTATAGCAAGATGCAAGTTCTCCCTCAAGGATGGTGAAAGCTTATGCAACTACACTTTCCATGTACAAACAAAGAAGTGACAGTGGAAAAGACAGGAGGCAGTCAAGTCCTTCATTTGCAGAGTGGTAAAACTGTAGGGACTCTTGTTAGTGCACTCTGAGGTGGAAAAAGCCACATGGAGTTCTGTCCTTGAGTCAGTTTTGTATTACCTGAGAATCTGTAATGGTCCCCAAATATCCCTTCTGTGCTGGCACCAGAGCTGTACCTGCTTTTCAGCCATTTTTGCCAGCTAAAAGGAATCTAAGTAACAGCAGATGCAAGACTGAAACCTTTCTGTCTCCTTTGTTACTGTAGCTACGGCCCAGATGTGGTACCAAGAATCATTTCTGGTTTGATGCCTATCAGTTTCTGTGATTCCGAGCTAATACTGTCATTAATATTAAAAATACTGTCTTTACAATGCTTTATTATGCTTATCCTGAGGAAAACTTCTTATAACCATCACAAGTTGAAGTTTTCTTTCTTTCCTCTTTCCCTTACACCCTTTATTTTTAATTTTTAGTTCATAATTTGAAACCGGCAGATATCCAGGTGATTGCTGCACTGGGAGATTCACTCACAGTAAGTAAAGATCACTGGATAACCATCAATAAAACTAGTAATGAAAAAATATTTCTGAATTTTTAACACAGGAAACAGAATACATTCTGTTACACTCTATTGAGCCAAACATGTTTTTCATATCATCTTTTCCATGCTCTGCCTTGGCTGGCTGATAGGTAATCAGATTATGAGTCTAATCTGAGTGCACAGTTCCCAGTTAAAGTCCACAAGAGTGCCACACAAGGAAGAGATGCAAGATTAGATTGTGCAGTGGCAAAACCAGTCTGCTAGAGTGGACTTAACAACAACTGCTCTCGTTTATTGATTCTAGGAGTCTCCCAAGGTATTGGTCTTGAAACCTGTTAGTAAGCAGCATGAACAGAAAGAAAAAGTTCTGCAGCTACTTGTGTATATCTGTGTATGTTTATGATGTGATAAATATTTATGTGATAATACCAAAACCTATAAAGCCATAGTAATTTATGCTAACTAAGTATTTGAGTAAAATTGCATTAGAACATCAGGTGTGTCAAGTGTAACTTACCTCGAGATTTTTTTTTAAAGATTTTTCCTGGAACTATGTAAACTTTTTACCCCTAGACTGGATGTGATTCTCCAATTAGTGATGACTGCTTCTCTGCTTATATTATAATTCATGTTTCTTATGTGTTCTGTGCTAATTATCACATTAAATCTATGTAGTCTTCTTTCTTGGGGAAACTGGGAGAGGGAAGACGTAAAATCACTGTACCACTTTTTATTGTGAGGAACATTTAATAAATTATTCATTTAGAACCGTTGCTATCTTATTTTTTCCTTATGTAAGTTTAGAATTATATGAATATTTTGAACATTCTCTACCAATTTTTCCCCACTTGATCTAATCACAAAGTTGATAGAAGAGAGTAATTCACTGAAATTGAGTGAATAAAATACCCTCAGCCCTTGATCTTGAAAACAAGGGTCTGTTCTATTTTGGGAGGATGATGTAGCTTGCTTGGTTAATATGCTTTTTAATTCTTTTCACTACGATCAGTGAGAGAGAGAGTTACTGTAGCAAAGTTTATTTTCTGAAGGTGAACTCCTCTTCTGCTTCCAGGCAGCTAATGGGGCAGCATCCAAACCTCACGATGTTCTGAATGTCCTGGTTCAGTACCGAGGTCTTTCTTGGAGGTGAGTCACAGGAATTTTCCCCTAGTGGGAGGGAATCCGTTTTCTTATGGTTTGATTTGTATAGTTGGTTTTTGTACCAAATGGAGGCTTGCAGAGAGTGAATTTGACTTCATATTTTGTGTGGAGACACAGGGCTGTGCTGTTAGTCATGATAAATAAAATATTCAAACTAGTGGCTATCTAGAGTACAATGTAGCATGGCTGGAGTAGACTTGGGATCTTTGTTAAGATGGTCTTTTCTCCTCTCAGGATTGTAGCTATTGCAAAGGGGACTTTAGACCCCAATGCCATTGCCCCACTTGCTCATTCTGTGTTTCTGTCCCTGCTCTTTCTATATCCTGTCTGCTCTTGCCCAGTGTGGCCCACAGCACCCATTTGTCTCATTTAAAATTAGTGGTCTACAAAAAGCCGAATGTGATCTTTTTTTGCTGTTGCTGCTTTGTACACAGTATTTATTTCCTTGACCCTTTCCCAGTATTGCTTACATTATGCGGGACAGTTTAATTATGAGTCAATACTTTTGCTTTTATGAGTCAAAGACTTTTACATAAGCAGCATGTTGTTAGACATGTCAAAAAGACACCCTGAAGAAGGGCAATCATGTTCATTTGTTATTCTGCAACTGTAAGATTTAACACCAAACCTATCAGGCTGTTTTCTGTTCGTCATTTCTTACAAACCTAAACCAATGCAGCCCTAGAAATTTAAACAGTGACCTTAAAGATCATCTTGTTCCAACCCTCATGCCATTGACAGGGACAGTTTCCATGAGACCGGGTTGCCCAGAGCCCCATCCAACCTGGCCTTAAACACTTCCAGCGATTGTTCTAGTGCACTTCAAAATATTCTATTTCAGATTAAAGGGATACTATAGAGGTGTTCTAAGTAAAACATTGTATATTTTGATCTTTAATAATAATATACTGAAATTTTGGGGGAAAAAATGTGTACTAGTATATTCTATTCTACAGCATGAAGGAGAGCAAAGAGCACAAAGACCTAATGGTGAATATTACCAGTTTAGTAGTATTTTTCCAGTTGAGTCAAATGGGGGCAAGGGGAGGCAAAGGTATTGATTATACTTATCACTTTGAAATATATGCTACCAGAACTTTTTGTTATGGACACAAAGGTTTTGTTAACTGAAAGTAGAAGTAATCAATATTTTAATAGGTACAACAACAGCAAAGACAGCAGTTTTTAAAAAAATAAATAAATAATTTCTTTCAGCTAGGTTTGAACATATGCCAAAATACGTGAAAGAGCTGAGAGGACAGCTAGTGTACAGGGCTGCTAATATGATTGTCATGATGATGACAGTGTCTCTGATGTCTCTGGTGTCCTGACCCCCTGGGTACGCACACCAGGAGCTGCTTCGGCTTAGCACAACCACGAGAGTGTGCTGTGTACATGTGCAGAACCCCCAAAAGGGGGCGATCTCTTACCTAGCCCACTGCCTTACCGAGTCCATCCTACCTTGGAACTCTTTTTTCCTGCTCTTTTTAACAGTGTTGGAGGAAATGAAAACATAAGCACGGTCACGACACTAGCAAGTAAGTGACTTTCTCCATAAATTTGATAAATATCTGGAGCTGTTTATTATTAAAACACCTGCTATTATAAAAGGAGACACAGGAAAGAGTTACAATTTGTAGCATGACACAACCAATCCCTTTGTGTTTAATGTCCAGTGCTGAGTAAAAGTTGCATAACAACCAGGCTATAATATGCTGTGCATGACTTAACTATGTATTTTGTAATTCCTAGGGTTTGGTTGCTTCAGTATTCTTCTGTCTAATATATATTTGGGGTCAATGAATCAAAAAACTTAGCGCATAGCCTAAAGAAACTATTTTGACTGTATGGGAAAGTTGTTTCAGGCAGGAGCAGAATCACATTACAAGATCAGATTTTACATGCTTTTTAAAGGTCAGGACATTTTAGATCGGAGGTGTTTGTAAGGCTGGTTTGTAACCTAAGATCTAGAAGGGAATCTGGGGTCTTTGGGGTTAATACATCTGGGGAGATTGGGCTAAGGGATTTGATTCCAAACCATGTGCAGTTAGAGCATGATGGCATGAGAACCTCCTGCTTGAGTGTAGGGTTACTCAGCCTCACTTACCAGGCAAAATGGCATTGCTAGCCAAGATGATCGTGTTTGGTGATCAGATATCTGAATTCATGAAATTCAGAGATCTTGAAGGCTGGGAAACAGTCGTATGGTGATGAATCTCCATGTTTGTTATGCTTAAAGATGTCTGGGTGGTTTTTTAAGGTTTCTCCTAAAGCTTTTTAATGGTCTTTTGCTAAGGTGTAATCTTTATAGCCTCATTTGCTACCTGCTGCAGGAAGCAACATTGCAGGGTGCTGTCTTTTTCTGCAGATATTCTTCGTGAGTTCAACCCATCCTTGGTAGGGTATTCCACTGGCACTGGAACGCAGGATTCAGAAAATGCTGCGCTCAACCAAGCTGTGACAGGGGCTCGTGCAGAGTAAGAGGAAAACTCTTTTAACTTTACTAGGAATTGGATTTTTTTTTCTGTAAAACTCTTTTGTGACTAAAAAGGGCCCAAATCCTGGACTTTGGCAGGAGCACAATAACTCAGATAGGCAAACCCAAAGAGGTTTCTTTAGCCCAGCTCTAGCATGAAGGCCAAGAAATGTGATGAGCACTTTGCAGTGTTTCTAATCTATGTCAAATAAATTAGCAACAAAAGCAATACTTTCTCCAGTATTTTCAACCAAGAAAGCCAAAGCACTTTACAAGCACTGATCATTAAGCTTCACATCCCTGTCCTGTTATGAGTCAAAGATATCCCCATTCTATAGGAGGTATATTCAAATGCTTTTGTCAGCAGGACCAAGAGTTTGTATAGAGACACTAAGAAAAAACTGTGGATTGTTAAACTCCTGGTCTGGCAGAGCTGGGAATTAACTAGAGATCACTATGCTCAGTCCTCAGTGCAATTTTTATTCTATTTTTTTTCCATTGGAAATGTTTCTTATAAGACAAATTTCAGTGGCTTGAGGCCTTATAATAACACTGATATATGCACAGATATTTCAGTGATATGTGTACTGTCTGATGTTGGGAAGGAGAAAAGTGCATTTCCTGTATAGCTTGTAAAAGTGTAACTATGCAGCATTTGCAAAGTGGTCGAGTGCCTGTTGGATACTAATTATTTTATCTTTTTTTTTTCTTTTCCCATCACTGTCTCAAAATATAGCCTATTTTGGGTATCATATATTTCAGTCAATGAGAATTCAACTTTCTCCTTGCCTTGCTGTCTATGCAGGATTCCTTTTTTATTTTCATTATTTTACTTTTGTGATTTTACTTTTATTTTTAGGAATGTTCCTCAACAGGTTAGAAAACTGGTGGACCGCATGAAGAACGATACTGTGAGTTTAACATGTCATTAATATCTTTATAATGAAGTTACATGGCTTCATGATTTCTAACAGACCAACAGCAGATGCCAACAGTGAATGCCAAACATTAAAGCTGTAGGTACAGCAGTGTACAGTGTAATTCTTCCCAGTACAGAGTGTGAGTCAGCACAGAATAAGCTATAACTTTCTCTTAAATGAATTTGTACCAGCATGTGATAGTTACTATCAAACACAGCTAATTGTAACCTTCTTATCATTTTTACTGGAAGTGGCTATAAATTCAGTGCTGTTTGCTTCCCCTCCCAACCTATGTCACACTGTCAGATGATAGAGCTTTTTCTCTGTGAGGATTTTGCTGTGTTGCTATTAATTATCTTGTAAGCAGATGGTTTTACCAGCAATCATGATATATGCTAGGATGTTGAGGGCAAGCTTTTCAAGTAGCAAATCATGTGGAGTGAACATGTGAAGTGAGGAAGGGACTTGTTTTCTTTAAAAATATTTTAGTCCCTTCTTCCATCTAGTCATCAGCTGATTTTTGACTTACATATTTGTTGTTAGGAATTATTTGATTAATGGTCTGTAAAACATACATTAAGCTGAGGATTGCTTGCATATTTTTCACCTCAGCTTGTGTTTGAATGTTTGCTATTTGTAATTTGACAAATGTGCTATGCAATCACTGACCTAAGTTACATTATAATAGTTTGGCTTTCCAATTGTGCATTTGGAAAGCAGCCAAAAAGCCTTCAAGATAACTCTGTGTGCGTGTCTAGTGTAAATACTCTGGTGCATACATATTGGCAAAAATATTTGCAGTACCTTCCTTTTCGGTTCACTTTCTTGTAAACAAGATTTCGATCTGACGGCTGTATCTGAAATGAGATTAAAAGGAATAGCAACTAACAATGAAGAGTTGGATGGTTTTCATTCTAACCACTCACGGCCTCTAAGCACTATTCTGTCATATTTATCAGCCTGAGAATGTTATACAACAGAAATCAATGCAAATACCTTTAATTTAAATAGTAAACATTTTTATTTAACTAATAAACTTCTTTCTGGTAGAGGTCATATACCTTTGATTTAAGACCTCCTTTTTTATCCACTCTTTTTAGAACATCTGTTTTTTAAAAGGAGGAAAATTTTTCCCTCTTGTAATTTGGATAAGTACGTTTTGACACCAAACTACTGAACAGCATGTTTACTAGCTGGGATATGTTGCCTCCTGAGTTTGAAGAAGGATGTTTTTAAACTATTTGAGGCTGATGTGCTATTGCTGCTTTTTTACTACTGTTTTGCAGTGAAATTAAAGCATTAGGATACTGAGCACAACCACCACTACATGGTACTAAGCATAGCTGAACCTTTCCTCGAAGCTAAGAAGGTGTTTATTTACAGTAGCATAATTACCTTGATTTAGTTATCTATCCCTTTGCAAAATCTGTCCAGGAGAAAAAAGTGCTGTAATTTTTTACCATTACTGTTAGATAGAGTTAATATTGTCCCACTATTCTTTGCAGTTTGTCTCACAGCAAGACTGAAATATATTGTCCTCCAGGGTTTTCCAGCAGGATAGCTGCATTATTTATGACACAGTAAACCACATACCATAATTTTTGCAGTGAAGATATATTTCTAGAACTGCAGGAAGAGTCACTCTGTATACACAAGATATTACTAAGAAAAGCATATAGACAGATTTTGAGCAACAGTTTTCTGAAGCAAATAATTTTACATGATGCCACTGATATTGTAAACCTGGTTTAGATCATAGTACTTGGTACATCTTCAGTCATGACGACCAACTTGTTTTTATTCTGGATGCTTAGAGGATGATAGCCAGGTACCCTGAGAAATGGGAAAAAAATTGTATTTAGTGTTGCCTGCCTCTTCCTTCTTTTCTTTTTTTTTTAATTAATAACTTTCATTCCATCTCCTTCTGTGTGCAGAGAATAAATTTTCAGACTGACTGGAAGCTCATAACACTTTTCATAGGAGGAAATAACCTATGTGGATTCTGCGAGGATCCAGTAAGTTCCCTGCTGCCTGCAGCATGAACTAGGCATAGGATTTTTATGCATTGCAGGGGTGACACGGAGGAACTCAGTGGATGAGACCAAAATAACATAAGTCTTGATTGTGCAGCTCTGGAATGTAATTGTACTGAGACCTTCAGATTGTCCAACCCAATGTTTTGATAAAGTTAGCGATATCTTTAGAACGCCTGTAAATGACATAATTGTTGCTACTTTGTTTTGCTGTTAACTAAGGTTAACTTTTTGTTGCATAGCCACTTTACTTCCTGTGGATAAAAAGTTAACAGTTTTTGTTCCTCTGTGCCTCGTGCACAGTCACACTCCTAAGTCTTACTTGATGCTCTCTTACCATTTTCAGTACTATGGGAAACATTCTAACCACAGCTTATGCTAATGTAATTATATATAATATAGTATATATTGTATATGTATATAATATACATACTGTATCTAACCTTTGATACGTGTGATTACAGAGGAGGTGAAAGGCTGTGGCAGACTCCTCACTTAGGGATGAAGGTTACCTACCTACAAGCAGTTGAGCACATACTTTTCATTTTGCATGATTAATTTCAAATCAGGAAAAACAGCAAAGCAGCACAGTAAGATGGTTGTAAAACAAGGAGGGAGCAAACATTCCTACCTTCTGCTCCTGACCCAAGCACAAAATGGCAGTTGCACATAACTGAGGTGGATGGCAAGAGATAACGTCTCCATCCAAAGATCACACTGACCTTTATGTTGCACAAGTACAAATAGTACCAACCACAATGCTCTTGGTGAGCTGTGGTTTAGGAAATGAATAAGGGATCTGAGCTGTCTAGTTCCGTAGAGTTGGCAAGTGGGGCTCTCAAGGAACTTCTCCTTGAAATTAAATGAGAGAGAAGTAAGGCTGACAATCAGACAAGTGTTTCTCATAAGAAAGTTTATTTGACTGTTGAATAGTTCCTCAAAAGACAAAAATAAACGTTGGATTACCTGAGACAATAAAATTAGAGGGCTTAAACCACTAAAATGGAACAAGGAAATTTTGGCAATGAAAGTATATGAAGTCATTTCATTCTCAGATAAACACCTAAGTTTTGCCAGTTGCTATTTGTAGGAGGCAAGGAGCATATGGGAAACGTGTTCTTATATTCCACATAGCAGAAGCAAACTTACTTTTACATGGAGTGTTGTCTCCAAAATATGGTCCCTATTAGTGA
Organism: Neopelma chrysocephalum; assembly: GCF_003984885.1. Taxonomy (NCBI): domain Eukaryota; kingdom Metazoa; phylum Chordata; class Aves; order Passeriformes; family Pipridae; genus Neopelma; species Neopelma chrysocephalum. The sequence continues at coordinate 13,510 of NW_020928874.1, read as the reverse complement.
GTTGATAGCCATGCTTTTAAGACCAGCCTAAGCAAGCCTGGGAATTGAGGATGTTGTGATATCTGATAATATCCCCTGAATTTTCACCCTCACTGGTATCCAGTGACTGCTAGATCTTTTCTTCCAAGTGAGAGAGCTGTGATGGGAAGGAAGAAAAGCAGAGGCAGGACAGTTTTGCCTATGACTCTGTTGACCCAAGAGTTAGAAACATCAACGCTGCTGTGAGAGACTCTAGCTAGTCACTGTTGTGCCTATCTCCGTAAACTGGTAATAAAATTCAATCCTCTTGCTTCAACAGGCTCACCATTCTCCTGAAAACTACTCCTATAATCTACAAATAGCTTTGGACTTACTTCACAAAGAGGTAAATCAAACTTTTCTAGTATGTGGGAGCAGGAGTCGTGTTCTGTTTCCAAAGCAGTCACTGATTATTGATTAAGAATTTGTTTTTCTGGTTTCATCTGCAGAGCACTGCTGTATGCAGAGGTGCTTGCTTGCAGGAAAATCTTCATGAAAGGCAAAAAAGACTGGAGAAGTATTTTACCAAAAATATTTACAAAGGCTGGAGAAGTATTTGGTTCTAGCTGATGTGCTGTGGATAAGTAATGTAAAAAGTATTGTAAAAAAAGTATTGTAAAAAAAAGTATTGTAAAAAAGTTGAACAAACGTTATTCATTGACTAGAAAATGCTTTGCTTGTTCATTAAACTGCAAATAAATATGGTTTTGTGGTCATTAAGAGAGAGATTTTGATATTCCACATAAAGGTAAGAATGATGAGAGTACCTGAAGAATTTGCAGGTGTCTGAGTCATACTGAGACCTACAACAACTTGTTTGACCCTTTTCGAAGCTGTCATTTTCAAGTGACCAGCCATCAACATTTAAAATAGAACTAGGTAGTGCAGGCAGGGGCTGTAATTTAGTATTGCATGTGTGGGGGATTAATTATTGAGAAAGTACTTTTGGACACCTCTGTTATAAATAATGGAAGCTGCTTGAATCAGCAGGCTGCTGCCCAAGGTTTGCTGTGGCTGTGCAGGGGCAAAGGCAGCACTCTGTGCTCCAGGAGTTTGCTCTGAGTTTGCTTATTCTCTTGGCAGGTTCCACGGGCATATGTGAACCTGGTGACGATACTACCCATTGCAAGCCTCCGGGAGCTGCACGCCTTGAAAAACAATAGCTGCCCAAAGCTACTTATGAGGTTTGAAGACTGTTTATGTTGCAGCTCTCATTTTTGCTCACAGAAGGCTGCAAGGTCTTCTTGGGAAACTTTTTTCTTAAAGGGAAAAGGTTCTAGTATTTCAGACCACCAAACACCTTCCTCTGTGCATGTGCATGTACCTACATTTTTATTTCAACACAGCACTTAGAAATACTTGTCTGCCTGTCACTGTCTCTGTGTCTGAGCCCTGCTGTTAACACTTTTAGTGGAGGTACCATTTTAATGACTCACCACTTACCCTGCAAGTGAGTTCAAACCAGAGCAGAAAGAGCTCAACTGTGCACTCTTTGGCAAAGATAGAGAAGACACTAAGACACAAGGTTTTCTTGTTTTATTTGCAGATTTACCTTTCTGCAGTCTTAAAACTCTCCCTCTTGCTTCTGTAGTTTTCAATCTCTGTAATCTCATTGCTGATTATTAGTTTTATTGCTAATTAGTCTCTCAAGTAGATGTCGGGGATACTTAATCGTTTGTAGTTTTGCTTTTTAGCAAAAGCTCCTGGCTAGAGCACACAAGTATCTGAGGACCCTAATCATTGGACAAGGGTAGTTAGTGGAGCCTTTAATATTAGATTATCTCACAATAATTGTAACCTTTCCACATCATTTCAGGTGCCATGCTGAATTTAACATTTGTTTGTCTGGCAGCAAGCTGAATTTACAGGGTAATAAGCAGACCCTGTGTGGGATGATAAACGCCATTCTATCAAGTTGGAAAAGGACCTGAAGGAGGCTTTTGATCTTGAAAGCTTGTTTCTTTTTCTCTGAGAGTAGCAAATAGCCTAAACAGAAACTATGTATGTCTCTGATAATTTTACCTTGCTTATGTTACTGAAACTTCTGAAAACACAATTTAGATTTGTATCACCTTTCATATGGATGTACTGTGGAAGTTAAATCTTTTGTTAGTTGCTCTCCATTAAAACAAGTTTGGAGGTAGTAGGGATCTGTGTATACTTTACATGTATTAACTGCATCTCTATAGAAGATATTTCTCTAAGAGCTCTCTCAGGGATGCTTTACTGTAGTCATATGTCAGGACTTTTTAAAGGAGTCCTTTTTCTCAATTGAATTTCTCAAGTAGTAATGAGGGATGCCCAGGAAGAGCAAGAAAAATGTTCATGTGCTAGAAAGTTAAAAATTTCAGGGAGGGATAAAGGTGGCCAATACGAGTGCGCAGAACCTTAAAATTGTTCAAGTCAGAATAGCTCTGTAAGGATGGAGATTCCAGCATCAGTCTTGGTGACTCGCCATGAAACATCCTGTTATACCTGACTCTCTCAGTTGATTAGAATGTATTCGTGAGAATTCAGTCTTGAAGGATGCTTGCATAGTTCTGCTGAAGCAAACCGTGTTGTGCAGCTATACCTATGAACAGTTTTTGTGGTGGGTTCGCCCCAAATGCCAGCCAAGAGCTCAACACAGCCCCTCAATCACCCCATTCCAGCAGCATGAGGGAGAAGACAAGGATTGTGAGCTAGAAAATTCATGAGTCACACTAAAGACAAGTAAGCCACTTACCAAGTATCATCAGAGGCAAAACAGACCTGATTTGGAGAACTTAATTGTAGTTATTGTCCATGATTATAAATGTTTATTTACCAATTCAGGTATTGGGAAATAAACAAACGAGTTAGATGATTAAAGCTCCTATCCTTCCTCTTTCTCAGGTTCAGCTTTGTTACAAGCACTTCTCCCTCCACCCTTGTTACTGCCGTAGGGTACCCTCAGTCCCTTCAGTGAGGCATGGGTAGCCAGGGGCTTGGGATCTGGATCTGGTATCTCTCTGCCACTCCTTCCTGCTCACTCTTGTCCTGTGCTCTGAAATGAATCCTTCAGAGGTGTGTGTCCACAAGTTGTGGTTCCTTCCAGGAGTGCCTGCTCTGCCATGGAGCACTTCCTCCTCACCTCTGCTGTTCTCTCCTCCTCTCCCTCTCTGGTGTTTTCTGCCATTTCTTAAGCAGATTTTTACAGAGGCACCACCATCTTGGCTGAGAGGCTCAGCCATGCCCTGTGGTTGGTTTGTTGAAGCTGTGTCCAGCAGTCAGTGCTGGCCTCTCCTCACAGAGGTCACTCCTCATGTTGAAACCTTGCCGTGGATACCCAGTACAGTTTTTGCTTTGGAGACTTTTCCTCTCTTTATCTTCATTAATTTGTCATTAATAAATGTGTTTCTGCTCAAGAACTGGGACTGTGCAGTAACTCTAATGAGATCTAATATTCTCATTGAGTGGCCTTTCAGTGAAATCCCTCTCAGAGCTTTTAATCCTGTAGCTTGTCAGCTTGGGAAGAGGGGGGGAAAAAGAAGAGCAGATCTCAGCACCATGCTCTTATCCCACAGGATCCTGTGCCCTTGTGTCATAACCCCTGAGGACAACTCCAATGAGTTAAAGAAGTTGATCTACTCTAATGGAAGGTATCAGGTAAGGCACATGGCATTTGTTACAAGTTCAGTGTCATCCTCCCATTGGCCAAGGAACCACAGATGGGCTAATATTTGGAAGTGGAGGACAGTTGCCTCTCATTTTAATGATATATTTGTAGTTGTGATTAAAAAAAAAAAAAGAGAGGGAAATAGGAGTAGGCTCAAAATCTTTGCAACTCTATTACCCTAAACCAACAAAACAGCTGAAAAGAAAGCCATAGAAAGCCTTTACAGAGCCATAGAAAGTAGAGTATGTCAAAGAGTGAGCAGTTTTTTTATCATTTATGTTATTGGAGATCAGATGAAGTCAAACAACATGTTAACTCAGGAACAAGCTTTCAGACATGGCATGTCAGGCAAACCAAAAATGCTTTGGTGGTTCTGGAAGATCTTTTTGACAGAAAACCTAATTACTGAGCAGGCTGCCAGTCCTTGTCAGCCAGTCAGCCATTCCTGGGCTGTCTCTCTGCAAAGAAGCCCAGGGTGCATGTCAAAAAAAGACAGCTGCATTGACTGCCTGGGGCAAGCCAGAAACTGTGGCTACATCTGAGAGTGGGAACTCCTGGGTGAGATGTAAATGGATGGAATGACTTGATGAGATGAACATAGAAAAAGGAATGATGACAACTTTTCTTTGACTCTTTAGGAGAGAACCCGCCAGTTAGTGGAGAGTGGAAGGTATGACACTAAGGATGATTTCACAGTGGTTATGCAGCCATTTATGACTAATATGGACATACCAAGAACACAGGTAAAACCAACCAAAAATACACACCCAAAATTAAATCCTGGTGCAATTCCTCTGAGTTGTCAAAATTGTTTTAGCAGGTTTTTTACCTAATAATAATTATTACATTCAGTTAACATTCGAAATTGCAGAAAATGTTTATGGAATAATGGAGATAAAGGGCAACAGGAATAGAGACCTTACAGACACAATTTGGGGCACTGCAATTTAGTTCAAAGTTTTCATCGGGGAGTACTTGCTCTATATTCCCTATGCATCAGCAAGTCCTTTCCAGTACTTTGATAAATGACTTTTGGTAGGAAAACCCACATGTTTCAAAACAGTGTAATGTGTGATTCTCAAGGAAAGTAAAGAATACAATCAATATCTGTGCCTAGGTATTCTGTACTCGGAGCCACAGTGATCTGTATTCCTTATTACTTTGGAAATCCTATATTAAAAAGCTTTAAAAGGCTTCTTAGTTCTGAGATACTAATGTTCTTAGGCCTGGTTTAATTCTCTTGGCCTCAGAGGCCTTTGCAGCTACTTTGATTAGAAGTCAGCTGGGATATCTCGCTGAAAGAGAGAGGGCATAATGCACAGCTTGTTGCATATTTACTGTCTCTGTGACAGCACCCATCTTATTCTCTAGGAGGGGTGGCCGGATGATTCATATTTTGCCCCAGATTGTTTCCACTTCAGCCAGAAGACTCATTCCCAGGCTGCACGTGCTTTGTGGAACAACATGGTAAGATTTTTAAAGGTTGTGTTGGTCTCGCCTTGTTTACTCCATCCTGCCCTTGGCAGCAAAACAACCCCCAGGGAGCTGCTAGGTAACTAGCCATTTCTCTTCTGAATTGTGTTTACAAAGGCAAAGAGTGATCATATGAAGAAAGGTCACCTGAATTGTTAAACCAGTCATATCAAACCAGTAAATCTCGGGGTATGTTAAGGGTGTGGGGTGTTGGGACTTCCCTCAGGGAGATGGTGCCTGTCAGGCACATTGATCAGCAGGTCACATTCATGGTATATGGGAATTAGCCCTTTCAGCACTCAAATAAGCAGTGCATGGAGACAGCTGCCAGCATTGGTGCAGTGCACTGCAATGATCTTGCTGTGCTGCAGAAGTGGTTTCCAGTGGTTGCTCTCTGATACTCATCTGCTTTTCTTCTGTGCACCCTGCTTTTTCCCACAGATGGAGCCCTTAGGGGAGAAGACAGATAATCAGCGCATAGAGGATGAGATTGTTCTCAAATGTCCAAATGCAGTAAGTTATGAGGGTGTCTGTGTTTATATGGGGGTGCTAGGGGTGGCCGGGAATCTGTGTGCGCCTTTACCAACTGCCTGGAGTGCTGTCTCTGTGAGCAGGCTCTGCTCTTCCCCGTATAGTTTGTGCCACTGCCACCAAGAGCAGTATGAACACTCCCCCATGAGTTGGAGGGCAAGCTCATCCCGGGAGTAAGCTTCTTCACAGTCACACATCACAGTTAGCCAAAACACAAGGGAATAGTGTTTGGCCTACCTAGCCAAGATTGTTAAGTATCCACACTGACTGACAGAGCTTCAGTGGGGGGAATGGAGCAATGATGACACCAGTCAGCACGGCTCTGTAGATGTCACTGGGGCTGCTTTGCAGTGGGACCAGAAGCTTCTTGTTAACCACACACAGAAGGGTCCTGCGCAAATTCTCTAATTTCTGACTGTATAAAAATATAGCCTTAGGTTTATCCTGTTGTTACAAGGATTTTTAAAAGGCCATTTCTTTTTTTTTTTTTTTTTTAAATCCCTGAGATTTATTTGCACCAAGCTACTAATCATATACGGACATCTGAGAATTGAAGTTTGGAGAATGGAAATGTCCATGCATCTCTGATGCTTTGGATTAACTCAGATTGCCTTGTTTTGTAGGCTGTGCCGTTCCTGAGGACGTATAAGAACAGTAATTACACATACCCTAACCAAACTCCAGTAAGTGCCAACATCACCATCTCACTGTTACTGTGCTGCATCTGTTCCTGTATGGTAACCAAATGAGTCATGTTCTGCAGCACAGGTGAAATCAGTCTTTGGCCGAAGGGGCTTGGGAGGCTGAGTGGATGGTGCAGAAGAAGGACGCACTCCCTGAGTTAGACAAAAAAAATGCATCCAGAAACTCCTGTAAGAACACATGCTCAGAACAGCATAGCATCCTGGACTGATAAGTGATAACTGCTGTCTGAGCAACAATGAATATGACTATTGAATTGAGCAACCAAGACCTGTCTAGTTAATTACATGCTAAAGAGGCTCTGGTTTATCCACTCGGCCTCTGCTGGGAAGATACTAGTTAGTACTGACTGTATTTGCTAGCCAAATGCTATTCAGCTTTCTTCTCCTCTTTAGAATTATGGAAGCCAGCTGCCATGTGAGGACAGGTCCCCATCCTCCCCTCCTGCAACTTCAGGTAGTCTTGCCTGTTTTATGTTAAGAGATTGAATTACTTCCAACTGTTCTTCAAGATGAGCGTTAATTTTTGCTGAAATGACTGCTGGACTGTGAAGAACACTGCTCAGAAAGGATATGATGTTTTTCAGCAGCTACTTAACAGATACAATGCCATGCTGTCACGTAAGGTAGCTGTCTGACTAAGTAGCTCTACTGAACTCACAGCCAGTAGAGAACTTCAAAGTATCTTGTGTTAAAACCAAAATTTGAGTGCTGACATAGCCTATAAGTGATACCACCTAAATCTCATGGAAAGAGATTTAGGCTGTAAATCCAGCTTCATGCATGTTAGTGCAGTATTCAGTTTTTGAAATAACTTCATATTGTCTTCTCTTTAGTCCTCTTATGTCTTCTTGCAACTTTAATATACTATTCCTGCGTTGTGTAATTCTGCGTTATTTTACTGTCACCTTGGTGCTGGATGTTGTTTGCCACTTATTGTTATTTGCTCCTCGCTCTTCTGTCTTTTCAGTAGAAATGTTAACCATTGACATATTGAATAATATGCATATGTTGCTGCTACAATCACATGAGATGAGCTGGAAAGGGCTCCTGATTTATCACTTGGGTATTGCAAAAACAACATGACAGAGCATCACAAGGCACAATGGCATATTTCGCAACACAAAGTAGTGAAAAAGAATAGCTATTTCCTATCCAGGTTCAACTGCATCTCTTTCCTTTGCAGTGCATTCCCTAAAGCCAGCTGATGTGAAAATTATAGCAGCCCTTGGGGATTCTTTGACGGTAAGAAGATAGTGTTTTTACTGTTCCCTTGCTAAAACTACAAACACGTGCCTGCTCTGGTGGAGAGGAAATAGCTGTTATACCTATAAGCAAAGATCAGTTCATTCATGGATGACAATAAATCTAGCAGCTAGAACAAGAAAGAAGGTGTCAGCCTTCCAGCACTCTATTGCCCCCCCCCACATATTCACATGCTTTTGAACTTAGGTTAAGACACACACAAATCCTTTGAAGAGGTGCCTATGTAGTTTGCTGAATTGGAAACAGAAGAGATCAGATGCTGTTGAAACTAATGGGACATAACACAAGGCTTAGATTACTGTTCTTTTCAAAGACTTTTCTAAATAGGAATGGACTGATGAACCTCTTCTTCTCCCTCTGTTCTTTCAGGAACAGAATGCAGCTAAGGGGTGTTGAATAATAGCATTTTATTTATTTGAACATTAATGAGTTAAGGATGTATGGAGTGAGAGCCCTCTGACTTGATGCATTTCAGAAGATACTCAGTCTGATTTTCTTTATCAAGATGTAGTTCTTACTGATGATGATTATTTTTGGTAACCAGGAAGGAATATGTCTCAAAATCCAGACGTTCTATGTTCCAGTTATGTCTTTCTGTCTAATGTTTTCATACTGGTCAAGGACTGAAATTCTACAGCCGGGTTAAAGGAAACATTGGACAGAAAGATACAATTGGAACATAGGTTTCTCTGAATCTGAGTCTTAACAACAAAGACATTGTTTGTATAAACCATTAAGCCTTTACAACAATCTGGCAGACATGTTGTCACAACTCCTATGCACAGGAAGCTACTGAAATAAATAGAAGCACTTGAATGGAAACCTGCAATATCAACAAATGAAAGATATTCCATATACGGTTGTGGTTGCCATATTGTAATATCCAGAACCCTGCAGGTGTTTCTGCTTCTAAGTATAGTCTATAGGAACTGGGAATAAAATCTGCTTTCATAGAATGTGCAATGATGTATTGCTGTCTGAGAGCTGCATTTGGCCTGTGTGTGGTTATTCTGGTCACCAATATTCTGTTAACTCAATAAAGCTTATATATATATAAGAAAATGTAATAGTATGGTTTAATCTGAGGTAGTAGCAAATAGTCTACCTGGTCTTGTGCTGTACTGAAGTACTAACCTGTACCCAAATTTAGAATGAAACTACACAATCACAGCTGGTAGGAAATACTCTCCTTCTGAATTCTGTGGTGTTTTAGGAGGGATGCATCTGCTAGCTTGCCTCTTTCTTCAGGATGAGTGTAGAGAGTGCTTCCTCCTTTCTCTAGTACTGCTTTAAGTCTTTCCATTTAGCACAATGCTTTTCAAAGTGGTATTGTAGGTATTATAGTGCTTCTTTCTGATATATGTTTGTTTTCTCTTGTGAGTTCATATAGTGTTTCTTATCATTAGCTGGAAAGTTTCATCTCTTTGATTAAGATGTCTTCATCATTGTTGAGTAATGCAACCATAAAAGAGTTATTTAGCTCATCTAGACCCATGAGAAGAAAGTCTTTGTTCCACAACTCCGTCATACATTTTGTGTGTCATATATACAATATGATGCTTGTAAATAATTACAAAAGGTATTATTGTGTTCTTCAGGAGAAAGGTTGGGGAAAAGACGGATGCCTTCTAAAGCTTCAAAAGTAAACAAAACAACTGTAATTCTATTTAAATTAGTAAATTGTATTTGTTACATGTTTGTATTACAAATTACTATTGCATTAGTAATTTTGTTTTAATTTCATTTGGTTAATGAAAAATAATGTCCAGGCTGGTACAGGAATTGCCTCAGATACTCTTGAGGATTTAGCCACTGAATACCGGGGACTGTCTTGGAGGTAAGTCTTCAGCCAAGGTGATGAAGAGATGTGTATTCTTTCCTGTAAATAATACTATTCTCTTCCACACGTTTTGGGTCTTTCAGCTGTTAGAAAGTTGAAAAAAAAGGTTGCTTCTCAGGCTAGAGTTTCTTGAGAACATGCATCAAGATCCAAGATTTGTCATAAAGGTGGCTTCACAGAAAATGTTTTCAGCAGTGGATTTTAAGCTAGCCTTTTGATTTCTCTCATGCTTTTATTTTTGGCTGTTTGCAACAGTTTGTATTTCTATGTCAGGATTTCAAGTTGGAAATCTACAAAACTGCTGAAAAATCACTGAAACAAACAAGTCAGATCTAGTTGGTTTTGGAACTTCTCAAGTTTTTTATTTCTGAACCTTTTATAGTACCATGGAAAACAGTTTATTTTACCAGAGGACATTTACCACATGCTGCATATAGCTGTAAAAGACTTAAGTTGTTTCATTGTAGTGATGTAGCTCAGTTGATGTTGACTGAAGCAGTTCTGTGCTGTACTAATACCTCTCTGTAAGCCAGGGTGTGGCCTCAGTATGTCCTCAGTCAATAGGAAAGCTGGAGATAACATGTCCATCTGCAGGAAGAAGGAAAAGAGAGTGAGGAGCTGCTGTTGAAGCTCTCTTGTCACCCAGGGACTGTCTGGTTTTGGTGTTGCCTTAAAGTGCCTTCATGAGGCTGGAGTTGGCCTCAAAGCTGGCCTACTAATTTCCAGAACTTAAGGGCTTGATCATTTGAGTATGCACCTATCTCAGGTATTTTTCTGCCACTTGGTGAATGATTGACCATACCCTTCAACATCTGCGAGATCATGCAATCCTTCTGACAAGCATCTTCACCACTGAAACTGCAGCCATTCTCCCCCACAGCATTTCCACTTTTGTCCTCTCCATATGTTGTGATATATTGATTGTTACCAAGTTAATCATTCTTTGCTCCTTCCCATGATGTGTGGTAGGTTTTCGCTTAACTTATTATCTGTATCCAGATAAGAGATGAATGACCGGGGTTTCTCTTTCTCATTTTAGTATTGGAGGAGATGAGTCGTTAAAGAATGTGACAACTCTACCTAGTAAGTAATTGCTTTGCTCAATATAATTGGCAAAATTGAAGAAACACAATGGACTGATTTCTGACATGTTTACAGAGACCTCTTAAGTATCTCAAAACTGGTTTAGTGTAATTAACAAGAACTACTTTTAAAAGAAACAGTATTCTAGGACTAAGGAATAAAACATTGCCTTCATCATTGAAGCTGAGAGGAAGCAGCTAGAAATTCCATTACTTTCTTTTCCCTTTTCAACTGCTTGGTGAGTGTTATTTGAATTTCAAAATAAGCTTGCTATGTCCATGCTTGTGATGCACTTAACATTTGCTTTTAATAAATATTCCATCACAGTTTTTTCCAAAAGAAATGTTTGCATAGAGTAGGCCTCTTTGGTAAATAAAGCTGCCTACTCATACATGTAACCTGAAGGGAATAATTTTAACTTTCTCTTCACTGAAACATGCAACTTTTCATAGCTCAGTCTATTGTGAATGTAAAGCCACTTGAGCTTCAGTTTGGATCAGCTGTAATAATAAAATCCCATTTGAAGAGGACCAGTAAACTGTCCTTTTATGTGTTGACCATTATTTTAAGCAGAATGTAACAAGAATATAATTAGAATAAACAATTAATTGATTCACTGGGTCTTATTACATTTGACAAAGCCTTCATTAAAATATGATTAAATTCAGTCCTTGAGATTAAGATAGTTTTTATAGTGTACAACATGGTCATGTTCACTCTCAGCTATGAATTATCCTGCCAACTTCCTTTTGGAAACTACTATGGAGAACGTGGTAGAACTTTATCAGAATCATGCATCTGAGGCTTTGTTCTTCACATTTGTCAATAGTATAAGATTTTGCACAGCTGTGAAGCAGACCAGATCTTTTAGCTGAAAACAAGTTACTGTTGGGCTGAAGGACCCTTCAGGCTTGCTTCACAAAGTCAACATTGTATGAATGAGAATTTTATTTTAGGCTTTAACCACTACGGCATGAGAGATTACTGCACACAATAGCCCTCAATTCTGCTCATCTTGTCCACTGGTGACAGTGCAGGGCACTGCAAGCACGCAGCTGTCTGAGTCACTGCCAGCCGGTGATCCCTCTCACCACTGCTTGGTGAATCCATCTAGTTGACTGGCAGCTGCAGCAGCTGTGCTGTGCTGTCGGAGAGGAAAACTATGGCAGTGCTGCTGTGTGCTAGTCCCTGTAGGCAGAGAGCAGATGTAGTCATTTTCCCTTCATTGCCATCTTTGTTTTTCAGACATCTTCCGAGAGTTCAATGTTACAATCATGGGCTATTCAACTGGCACAGGGAGTGAGAATGATTCCAACGCATTCCTTAACCAGGCAGTTCCTGGAGCAGAGGCTGAGTATGTAGCTTTTTGTTTTACATTTGTAGGTGATGGATGCTTCATCTAATTGCCTTTCAGCTGTCTCATGTGCTGTCACAACTTGCTCTGAAGAGCAAGCAAAACCAGTCTAGTTGAAAATTGGCTCAAAACCTGTTAAATGTATTTGTTTATTTCATAGCAGAACTTTCAAATGAAAGTCCTAGTTATGAAATCCACGAACAAGAAACTGGCAGAAACTGTTTGGTGGTTTCTACTCTTCCTCTTCAACATCTATTAATTTATCCATTTATCTGTCAATAAATCCCTGAGAACATGAATGTTTTCAGAAATTGAGCATGTAGTGAATTGATAAGGAGAAACTGGAGTAAAAGTAGATTAAATCTTCCATAATTCTGGCTTCAGCTTTCTGGATAAGGAAGCAACAGTGAACAAGAGAGAAGCGAGGAAAAAACAGCCTCAGTCTAGAATATTAAGAGAATTGCTAATGGTCATACATGGGTTTTGGTGCATTGCAGACCTGGTGCAGTTGCAGCCAGTTCTGCCAGAATAAAAGGGATTGTAATGTCTTGCAGTCATTTGACTTTGGCTCTTTGCTTTTAGTCACACCTGGGAGGCTGTATAGTTGTTTTCCTATACTGCTTATCCTAGAAATCCCTGGATACTTATTGAAAGTCAGTGCTGTTTAATTAACAAAACAGATGGCTGCTTGAATTCAGTCATAGTTTGGGCACAGGTTCTGGCAGACCATGCCCAGATTTGACATTGTGAATTGATATTACCCAGACCTTAATTTGTTTGTTTAAAGAAAAATTCATCTTGCTTCCCGAAGGGGTCTTGGAATTGAAGTTCAGAAGCCAAGCGAGGTGTTTGAGTTTGCTGTATCTAAGCAAAGATTGTTAGGATTTATCAGGTGGTTTTATTGCTCTCTTGAGCAACTTCTGACTCGTTTGAGCAATTTCAGTAAATGCTTGGATTTCTTGTCAGAATAGTGTGCTAGGTGCCCTTCTATATCCTACTGCCCCCATAACTGAGGGAAGGCATTTGGTGATGACTAAACATATTTGTGTATGTCAGTGAGATGTGCATCAGCCATTAATGAGAATTTATTAACATGCTTCTGTATGCAGCATATATCCAGATTACCTTGAAAGAATGAGATAGGTGCCTGTCTTGTATTCTGTATCAGTTAAATCCTAAACAGGCTTTTTGGAGTGGTGGGAGGACTTGAAACAGGACACACAACCTCTTAAGTCACCATTATGACTTAAAGCAACTTGCATCAGCAGCAACTGAGGCGTTAGTATTAGATAGTTATTTGTTAGCTGTATGAAATGAGTCAATGGATGTTAGTCTAATGAAGAATTGCCTACTTCATCTATAACAATTAGTCTTCTCTCTTCCCGTGCAAGCAACTGGACTGGATAAACATGATGAACTGGAGCTATCCTTGTTTCGTAACCATATTTTGTAAACATTCAGCAAGGAGATATAGACAACAATTATGCCAGATTTCTGCTTGTGTTCTATTGTTTCTCTGTCTCATAACTCTCTGTAGAACGCTCTGAGATGCTTCTTTTCGGGGTTCTGTTCTGTCGTGTTTTGGCTCTTGATGTACTTGAGAAGAA